>NC_039252.1:16299829-16317329 GCF_003368295.1 Carassius auratus
AACCCTAACTCTAACCTAACTCTAACCCTAACTCTAACCCTAACCCTAACTCTACTCGTAACCCTAACCCTAACCCTTAACCTAACCTAACCTAACCCGTAACCTAACCTAACTCTAACCAAACTCTACCCTACCCTAAGCCTAAGCCTAACCTAACCCGAACCCGTAACCTAGCTCTACTCTAACCTACCCTAACCCGAACCCTAACCCTAACCTAACCTAACCCTAACCCTAACCCTACCCTACCCTAACCCTAACCCTAAGCCATAAGCCTAACCCTAACCTAAACCCTACCCTAACTTAACCCTACCTAACTCTAACCCTACCCTAACCCTAACCCTAACCTAACCCTACCCTAGCCTAACCTAACCTAACCTAACCCTAAACTCTACCTAACTACCCTACCCTAACCCTCTCGTAACGCCTAACCCTAACCCTACTTACTCTAACCTAACCTAACCTAACTTCTAACCACACTAACACCTTAACCTACTCTAACCTACTCTCGCCTAACCCTAACTCGAACCCTAACTAACCCTAACCCTAACCTACCTAACTTAACCCTTATCTAAACCCGTAAACCCTACCCTAAACCCAGAACTCTAACCCCCTAACCTAACCTAACTCATAAACCCTAAGCCCTAACTCTACCTAACCTAACGCCTAACCTAACCCTTACCCGTAAGCTCTAACCCTACTCGTAACCCTAACCCTAAACATACATTTTAAAGGGATAGTGAAAATCTCAATTACTCAGGATTTCACAGGATATGCACAGAACATCCTGTTTTATGGGAAGCAACCAAAATTCTGTTCAGGGCCTGAGGGAAGAGGATACTCGAAGGCCTTCTTAAGAAGGGGGCTCTGAAGACTTTTTCCTGCCCAGGAACTCCAAGGGACCCTAAAGAAGGGTGAAAAGAGCAAAAATTATTCCATTAGTGTCAATTTCTCGCTAATGAGTAAACAATTAAACCGTGCAGCTAAGTCTAATTTTGAAAGGTTCTTTGAAAACACTCCCTTCTTGCAGAAACACAAACAAATAGCTGCCTATAGGAGAAATACAAATTTATCAGACGTTCTGGTAAATAGCAAACTCAGACCTATGGCACCACAGAAGAAAAAGTCACTCTGTAAATACTTTGATCAGAAAAAATGGGTATTCAATCGTTCAACAAAACAAGTCTTTCAGATCTCACAGCAACTCACTCCAGTAACAGAGAACTGTATTTATTTGATTTATTGTACCAAGTGTTCCAAGCAATATGTAGGCCAGACAAAAAATGCTTTAAAGGTCCGAGTCTATCAGCACACACACAACATAAAAAATAAAATAGAGAAACGCAGACACGTAGTCCAGCACTTCCTTACTCACGGCCTTGAGGCCTTCAGGGTGACTGGACTTCAATCTGACCCATTTTGGTCGTTGTGTGATAGACTGAAATTTGAAAGATTATGGATCATGAGACTTGATACAAAATTCCCAAGAGGTCTTAATGAGACTTAGGAGATCTACCTGACCTTAACCCAAATCTAAACCTAACCGACTAACCATAACCCAACCTAAACCTAACCAACCCACCATACCCAAAACCTAAAACCTACCAGACACCCCAGGATTCATACCTGGATTTTACAGCCCCATCCTGCACAAACCTAAACTTAACCAGACCTAAACTGAACAGCCCTGGCCTCAATAGCCCTATGAATAGCCCTTAACAGTTGGCCTGCTGTGACCTCTCTTGGTCTTTATGTGATTTGGGGGTGACCAGTGGAGGGATGGACCGTGCACAACCCAGAGTGGGACCCTCAGGGTCCTATCCTGGGAAAACTCTCCTTTTTCCTAACTCTAACTCTAATCTAACCCTAACCCTAACCCTAACCCTAACTCTCTCTAACCTAACCTAACCCTAACCCTAACCCTAACCCTAACCCTAACCCTAGACGAGGGCTAGGTTGGGGGGAGCTGTTGTATTTTTCCAAACCTAACCCTAACCCTAACCTAGCCGGTTTAATTCTAACACAGCTAAATTTAAGGCTGAACTAAAACATACCCTTAACTTAACCATCACAGACCCAGTGATTGCAGTCTAACGATGACACTTACCGTCTTTGGGACAAGGCAGTCTGGCTGAAACAGGACTTCATGGCGGAATGCGATGCTGGGTCGGGATCGTCGGACTCTGAATTTCGAGCTGTGGTCTGGTGAGTACTGCTAAATTTAAGGCTGAACCAAACCACACCCTAAACTTAACCGTCACAGACCCAGCGGTTTAAAAACCTAGCTGGTTTAATTCTAACACAGCTAAATTTAAGGCTGAACTAAAACACACCCTAAACTTAACAATCAGAAACCCAGTGATTATAATTTAACTATGACATTAACCGTCTTTGATAACATGGCAGTCTGGCTGAAACAATACTTTTTGGCAGAGCACGATGCTGGGTCGGGATTACCGGTCTGCGACCTTCGAGTTGTGGTCTGGTTCGCCGATCTGGAACAAGTTCAGTCAAGAACTTTGTGTTCTCATATCTACTTAGATCTAGATTGAGTGCTGGAACAAACTGCACTCTCAAGCTAACCGCCATAACCTCAGCAATTATGAACCCAGCCGGTTCAACTCGAGCACTGTGAAACTTAAGGGTGACAAAATTCAGAGCCTAAATTTAACCAAAAACATAACTTTCATTTTTTTAGGCCCAATGCTTAGACAAGCGCAGCTCCTAGACCGGAGATGATCTCATGCGATATGGTATAGTCTGACAAGCGTGGGCCCGTGCACCTTTCCCTCAGTCTCCCTATCCCAAACCGGCCTAGACGAGGGCTAGGTTGGGGGGAGCTGTTGTATTTTTCCAAACCTAACCCTAACCCTTCTAACCCTAACCCTTCTAACCCTAACCCTAAAAACACTAAGTCCAACCCACCCAAAAACACTAAGTCCAACCCACCCCACTAAGTCCCAACCCACCCAAAAAAATGTTTCTCCCCATAGAAGACTGGGCTCCAATTAAGGCCTGTTAGCCCCAGGCCACCTGCCCTGCGTGCTGTCCAAGTGGACCCAGGGAGGCTGGATACTCACCGTGCAAGTGACCCTTCGTTAACACCGCAAGGTATCCGGGTCACCTGAAAAAGCCCAACCCCATACCTCCCATTCCATCCCGTCAGGCCGAGAGAGTGAGACTGGCGGATGCACATTCCTGCACACCAAGCTTCTACCAGTCCACCCCTCTTCAAAGTTCATGCATTTTAGAACTGAACAGACATCATCCTTTGCAGGATAACCGTCAGATGTCACAAACCTTTGCCCGAAGTCCCTTGTCTCTTTCATGCACCCCATATCTTGTCCTAGTCACCTCGTACATGGTGACCACAGAAAAACTTTATTAAACAATAGAAAACACAATCCTGCAATGATCGGGACATGAACCTGTGTCCCCTCGTCCTAAGTCCATCATTCTACCACTGATCCAACCAGCCACACACAAAACGGTTTCCTTAAGTGAGGGTTATTTCCTGCCCTTCGTCCTATGAGGGTTAGGATTAGAGTGTGAATCGGTTCAGGGCTAGTTTCTGTCCTTTTATAAAAACAATAGACAACACAACCCTGCAAAGATCGGGAGACGAACCTGGGCCTCCCCTCCCAAAGCCCATCACTCTACCACTGAGCCAACTAGAAGTTATCTGAGACTACTTCCTGCCCGTCATTCAATGATGGTTACGATAAAAGTATTGATTGGTGCTAGGTTAGGTTAGGTTAGGTTAGGTTAGGTTAGGTTAGGGGTAGGGGTTATATTCCATCAATTATATTAACAATTATATTCCATCTTAGACAAAAATGATATCTGTGATGATTTCCAGTCAGGATTTAGATCGTATCATAGAAGGTAAGGTTAACGTTATATTACATAACATGAAGCCAAACAAGCTAGCAAGATAGCACTGCCTTACCGTTTGAAACGCATTCTGTGTGTCGATGTTAATTTCAAGCTTTGTTTTTACATCAACAGGACAATTTATGTTATAATCATATGCACATTGAATATTTTTCCAATGTTTGCAGTCAGAAAAAGTGAGGCTGTATTTTGAGGGCAAGGGCATTTCGCTCAATGCAAAAAAAAATTATACTCCTTACATGGTGCAGGTAACATGTACGAGTAGACAGTGAATTCAAGTTCAGACATTGAGGCGCTAGTTCAAGTGCCAAAAGGTCTTTTTTCTTTTTACTAAATTCATCATTTTCTTTTCAATGACACTGGTTGTAGGAGAATGTGACAAATTGACATACCTTAATAATAGTTATTATAATAATTTTATAAAATAATAAGCATTTGTGACATTTATAATGTTACAAAACATTTCAATTTTAAATAAACGCTGTCCATTGAACTTTCTTTATAAAAGACAGTATCAAAGTTTGTCATTGCTATTTATAAAATGTTTACACAAGTATGAAATAAATGTGTATAGTTGTAGAACTCATTTCTAGATTAAAAACGATGAAAGCTAATGGGTACAAAATATATATATTTTTTATTTTTCAATAATTCAGTCCATTGTATTTGTCTTTCTACTGTAGAAATTAAAACAAAAAGTAAACCAAAAGTTGCAACATTTAAATGACAACTCATTTGTGTACATTTTTTTTACTGTAAGCTAAAATTTAGGTTTCCAAAGTAAATTAATAGTCTACCAATAATAAGAAAAATAATAGTTGAAAATGCATGTACTCTCAGGCCACCCAAGATACTGAACAAATGGTGTAATGCTAAATGAGTCTAAATCTGTTCTAATGAAGAAAAAACTCACTTACATCATGGATGGCCTGAGGGTGAGTTCTTTCTCAGCACATTTTCATTTTTGAGTGAAATATTTATTTAAAATAGAGGTCCTTGGAAATTTGTCAATAGAGCACAAACAGTCCACATCTGGTTGACTGAACCACAGAGTGAAAGTGGTATGACACCATCAAAAATATGATGTTCCTTGATGCGTCTGCACAGCAAAATCCCCAGTGTTATTTTAACACTCTGGTTGTGGACTCATATAAACTCTGAAGCAGTGTTAAAAGTAACACTGAAGCAGAGTTGAAGTTAATGAGATAATTAAGAAGTTAATTGATTTATGATTGAGCATTATTGAAGACACCTGATGTTAACAAGCAGACTCACCAAACGAGAAAATCATAATTTGTGTGTTACCATTATAGTGGTCAATGTTTGCTTTAGTTGGGATCTTGACCCTTCAGTTATTCATTTTTGACTTTGTGGGCTGTGGTAACTGCATTATAAAATACAGACCAGAGCAAAGGCAACCACGGGTGCGATGTTGATTGTGGTTTGAGCTAATTGTCATGGAGTGACCTGAAAGCCTGAGCTCAGATTTCTTTACTGTATACATAAATTAAGTGAAAAAAAAGCAAGCAATCCAGCATTTTTGGCATAATATGACATGTTTTTAAAAGTTAGTTCTACATTAAAAAAAATCATTAGTTTAGACATATAGATATCAAAAATCAGTGTGAGCATCAAAACAATGGTGACCATCAAAAAAGCATGTTGTAGCCAATAAAAACTCATCCATGGCTCCCATCATGCATTGCGGCATGAATAAATTATGATCTGAACTGTCTTTTTAACTTTTTATTCTAACTAGATTTCATTTTTGCGGTTTTATGTGAATTTTTAGTATCTAGTTTTGTGATGTTCAGAGTAGATTGGTTTATCTCAAAATACTGTTTGTCACCATTGTTGAGATTCATATGCTGATTCTTGTTATCTTTGTGTGCCTAAAATCAAAAACTTTAACAAAAAAATAATCAGAATCACTTGAAAAGATGCCTGCAAAACAGCAATTATAGAGAATACAGACTCTTTCATTGTGGAATCAAAGTTGTTACAATCAATAATGGAAGTTTTACTTAAAGAAAAGAGTTGAAATGAGTTCAGTAATTCAGGTCAAACAACAATTACATTAAAACATAACCATCACGACCCGATGACTTTTGCTCTTGGCTTGCCAAACACATTTTAAAAGCAAAAAGTCACAAGCAAAGATCACAACTAAAGCAAGCACTGACCACTACAATGGTAACACACAAATTGTGATATTCTTGTTTGGTGAGTCTGCTTATTAACATCAGGTGTCTTCAATAATGCTCAATCATAACTCAATTAATTTCTTAATTATCTCATTAACTTCAACTCTGCGTCAGTGTTACTTTTAACACTGCTTGTAATAGCCCTCTCCACATTTATCCTCAAGCGGGCAATCTCTTGGGTATGTGTAATTTCATGTTTACTGAATTGTCCGCTTGGCCCTATGAAAGCTGGGGTTACAAGACTGACATTGATGTCTGTAAGGATGTCTTTGATAAGGAAGCCCTTATCAGCCATTACTTCATCACCTGGCTCAAGCAGTTTGAGTATGCCTGACTCTTTGGTGATTTCCCTGTCAAAGATTTGTTGCTTACAAAGATAACTGTCCCAAACTGTGTGATGCCAATAAGGGATTTCAAAGTTGTGGTCCCTTGTAATGAGAGTATGTCATGGTGTTCAGAACTTTTGAACTTGCTGTTTGAATATGGATCTCAGTACAATCTAGCACAACACATGTTTTTAGAAAGGTCTTCTTGAAGCAGGGTGGCATTTGCTTATCTACAGCCTCTCTACTTGGCCATAAGGTTAGTTTGCCAAGCATGAAATACAAGTAGTTAGCCCAAATTATACATATCCTGCTGACTGTGGCCTCTGAGATATTAAACCTTACTGCTAAATCTACGGAAAGAAGCCGCTGCCTCATACGGCAGAGAAACAAGAAAAACTGGTCAAATAGACCTATGTCTTGTGCCTGAAAGCCAGCAGTTACAGTCTGTTCTGTTTTATGAAGTCTTTGCATTTGAGTCCATCTCACCAGAGACTGTGCTGTAGGTTGAAGAGACTGGTAGAGTGCTTTGAGAGTTTCATTATCTTTAAATCCCGTGTAAAACATGATCAGCTTGATCATAGTTGTTTTTATGCATTTAAATAATTAGACATGCTAAAACAGAATTAGGTAACAAAAAAGAAAAATAAAACCATCACAGGGCCCTAAACTTTTTTGTTGTTGTTGTTAAACATACATTTTCAAATAATGTAAACATTTTATGATTTAAATTAAGTAGACATGATTTTTGATAAATAAAACAAATGTTTTTTTTTTTAAAGGAGTTGAGAAAAAATAAAACGGGGAAAAAACATAATTTGGGAATAGATTTCATAGAGCACTACTTATATTCACTAAAGATGAATTTATTTTATTGAAAATGCAGAGTAACTTAATATTATGAAGTTATTTATAGGAAAGGTTTTCTATTAATTTTTTTCTTTTGTGACGCAAAGCTGAATTTTCAGCAGAATATGATCATTCAGAAATCCTTATAATATTTCTAATTATGTACTTAAATTAACATGAAGTCATCTAAAATGCTTATAGCATGAAAACTTCCTGTGACACATCACTTTGGTTCTGTAAATGTTTGATGTTGCCTGATAATCAAACAAAGTACAGTGTGATATACAGGTGCTTCTCAATAAATTAGAATGTCGAGGAAAAGTTCATTTATTTCAGTAATTTAACTCAAATTGTGAAATCATGAATTAAAAAAATTCAGCTAAAATCATGAACTCACGAATTCATGAATGCACAAATTTAAGTAGTTTAAGTTTCTGGTTCTTTTAATTGTGATGATTTTTGGCTCGCATTTAACAAAAACCCACCAATACTATACTGACATGCCAAACAGCTAATCAAGCTAATCACGAACTCAAAGCCAAGGCCTTCTACTGGAGTCTTAGGTCTCATCACAGACACTTCATTAGAAGAATGGTCTACATTTCTGAATGAGGTGCTTGTCTGTTCTGCTTGTCACTGGTTAACTAAAATCTTAACATGATACTGCTGGATTCAGAAATATGTCTGCAGGTGATGAGTATGAACACAAGTAACACAGAACACAAGGAAATGGTATTCAAGGAAATGAGGAAGCAGACAAGCTAGCAAAGAAGGCAGTTAAAAGGAAAATGTTTACATACATATCAAATTAGCCAAGTCAGAGGGAAAGAGCATAGTTTGGAATTAAATTATGGAGAAATGGAAACAGCAGTCGAAAAATTAAACAAAAGGAAGACACTGTTACTCCGTACAAAACATAGTGGGTGATTTTAAAGGTAAGGGGAGAAACAGAAAAGAGCAAGTCCTTTTAAGTAGGTTCAGAATGGGACACAGTAACTTAAATACTATGCACCCTTCATACTATGGGAAGGCATCCAACAGGTTTGTGTAAATATTGTCAGGAAAAGGAGACCGTGGAATATATCCTCAAATCAAATCATATTTTGACTATCTAAAACAGGCTCTAACCCTAATCAAACACACCTGAACAAGGCTAATCAAGGTCTTCAGTATACAAGAAGGTTTTTTTTCAGGGTTGGAGCTAAACTCAGCAGAGACACAAGCCCTCCAGGATCAACGTTCCCCACCCCTGATCTAAAAGAAACTGGACTTGATAGGAGAATAAAGCATGAGATAAATATGAACAGAAGATGGCAGTAATGCAACAATCTGGATGCCAGCTTCCGTGAAACACCGAAGAGGAAGAAGAAGAAGAAGAAGAAGCGCACGTGGGTTTGTGTTGCTCTCGTCGGTAAGTCACTGCATGTTTAGCAGAATCACGATTGTTAAACGAGTCAGTTATTTGCTTGTATATCATTTATCATAAAGACCATGACTGGAATATTTAGCTTTTTTTATTTTTTATGTACCGGTATATATAAGATAACATATATAATAAGATTTTTATTTTGTTTTTTGCTTTTATTTGTTGAGAAATTCTCTCCAGAAGAGTGGGAATATTAAACATGTCTGTTTTAAAAACGAAATAAAAGAAAAACAATCTAAACTTTACTTTTTTTATCGGTAAAGAAAAGCTTTATAAAACTGGAAATAATCTGTAATGGAAATAATTCTTTACATTCAATTCCATTTTGTATTGCAAATGTGCCTCGATATTGAAGTGGTGATAAAATGTGAAATCATGAATTGCATTTTGTAATTTAGTTTGACAGTCACAACGAGTTTTAAAATTACTAATTTACTTTCAATGTTTGCATTTAACATTCACTTTTCTCCTCCTCTAACACTTCTTTAAGGTGTTTGCATGAAAATATTGTCCTTAATATATTCCTTCTACAAATTAAGGCCTTAAATTAAAAAGTCATGGTATTAAATGTTACATGCAAGGCTAAATATCTTTCTCAGTGTTTTTGTTTTGTATATTAAGATAAAGATACTGCTTAAGCACAGCGCTTTTCCCAGTGTAAGCAGGTTTAGGTTATTTTCATTTTCTAATCTTTGGGATCAAGAATAACTTGATATTTAGAGCATCTTTACTCCACAGAGATGCCAAATAAGGGCAGAAGAGTGAGGCGGCGTGATGGACAGCAGGAAGATGAGGATGATGATGATGTGCCTGTCAAGCAGATGAAGTTTGTGAATGGCTCTGCTCCCCTGTGCTTCGACTCGCCGCGTGATTTCTTCCAGAGTCTGATCAGTCCGGTCAGGCTGGATGAGTTCTTCCTACAGTACTGGGAGCAGAAGCCGCTGGTCCTACACCGGTCCGATCCGGATCTGGCCTCTTACTACAGCTCTCTTTTCCAGCTGTCAGATGTGAAGCAGCTCTGCGCTCGTGGCCTGCGATATGCCACGGACCTCAACGTCTGCCGCTGTGTGAACGGCAAGAAGAAAGTGCTGAATAAAGCAGGGAAAGTTAAGTTCAGCCAGCTGAAGAAGGACTTGGAGGAGAGGAGAGCCACCATTCAGCTGCACCAGCCACAGAGGTTTAAGGTCAGACTGGCGGAGAGGAATTCTGGCCCACGCTGTTTGTGGGGAAGCTGACCTGTTCTTCATGTGTCTGCAGGATGAGCTGTGGCGCATTCAGGAGCAGCTGGAGAGTTTCTTTGGCTCACTGGTCGGATCCAACGTCTACATCACTCCTCAGGCCTCACAGGGCCTCCCACCACACTACGACGATGTGGAGGTCTGTAATCCATACGAACACCAGTTCACTAACGCTAGTCCTGTCAGACAAACACCAGTTCACTGACGCTAGTCCTGTCAGACAAACACCAGTTCACTGACGCTAGTCCTGTCAGACAAACACCAGTTCACTGACGCTAGTCCTGTCAGACAAACACCAGTACACTGACGCTAGTCCTGTCAGACAAACACCAGTACACTGACGCTAGTCCTGTCAGACAAACACCAGTACACTGACGCTAGTCCTGTCAGACAAACACCAGTACACTGACGCTAGTCCTGTCAGACAAACACCAGTACACTGACGCTAGTCCTGTCAGACAAACACCAGTACACTGACGCTAGTCCTGTCAGACAAACACCAGTTCACTGACGCTAGTCCTGTCAGACAAACACCAGTTCACTGACGCTAGTCCTGTCAGACAAACACCAGTTCACTGACGCTAGTCCTGTCAGACAAACACCAGTTCACTGACGCTAGTCCTGTCAGACAAACACCAGTACACTGACGCTAGTCCTGTCAGACAAACACCAGTTCACTGACGCTAGTCCTGTCAGACAAACACCAGTACACTGACGCTAGTCCTGTCAGACAAACACCAGTTCACTGACGCTAGTCCTGTCAGACAAACACCAGTTCACTGACGCTAGTCCTTTCAGACAAACACCAGTTCACTGACGCTAGTCCTTTCAGACAAACACCAGTTCACTGACGCTAGTCCTGTCAGACAAACACCAGTTCACTGACGCTAGTCCTGTCAGACAAACACCAGTACACTGACGCTAGTCCTGTCAGACAAACACCAGTTCACTGATGCTAGTCCTGTCAGACAAACACCAGTACACTGACGCTAGTCCTGTCAGACAAACACCAGTTCACTGACGCTAGTCCTTTCAGACAAACACCAGTTCACTGACGCTAGTCCTGTCAGACAAACACCAGTTCACTGACGCTAGTCCTTTCAGACAAACACCAGTACACTGACGCTAGTCCTGTCAGACAAACACTAGTCCTGTCAGATAAACTAGTTGACAAACATTAGCTCATGAAAATATTAAATAACCCCATTAATTACAATCAGTATTAAATTTAAAAAATGATAACACTTGTCACACCATGCCAATTTTGGTGGCCCATCTGACCCCAAGGGTATAATCTTTTTACTTGAATAGAAAAACATTCATCATTTTTACTCCACAAATTGTGTCCCCAGACCCTTTGTTCCTACAGATAGACAATAAAACGATATTCAGCATTACTGTGTGTCAGATCACTATTTTGATTTGTTTTGAGTGTTTTTATGTATTTTTTTTTATACCCTCCAGTGTCCTCACGACTGACCTTCATGTTTTGCTGGTGTCTGTTTAGGTGCTGATCCTTCAGCTGGAGGGACAGAAACACTGGAGGCTTTACCAGCCCACTGTCCCTCTGGCTCGCGAGTACAGCCTGGAGCCAGAGGACCGCATCGGGCCCCCGACACATGACTTCATCCTGCAGGTTTGAGACTGAAGAGAGAGCAGATGTTGAGGCAGATGCATGTACTCTTGTGCTTGAACCTGCTTTTGTTCCTCTAGCCTGGAGACCTGCTGTATTTCCCCAGAGGAACCATCCATCAGGCGGACACACCGGCCGGCGTGGAGCGGTCCACTCACCTCACACTCAGCACCTACCAGAACATGTACGTCTGCGCTCCATCACACGTTTCAGACTCTAGACAGCTTTGAGAGCACCCCATTAGTTTCAGTATAATTCAGCACTACTCGCATTCTGAGAAACAGGGTTTCTGTGGGTTTTAAAAGTCTAAATTTACCCTTCCACAAATAAAAGGCTTAAAAAGGTCTTAAATCAGAACAGAAACTCTTAAACTCATACATTTGTGGCATTTAATGTTGCTTCAGTATTTCCGTCTCGTTTTCCAGTACACTTATCTAAACATCCTTAAATCAAGACACATTTACTGGAGATGCAAAGTGAAGATATGAAGTCTTGTTCTCTGAGAAACTAAAACGCATGGAATGAGTTTATTAAAACCAGAACAAATTTCTGTCAATAGTAAAAAAATATGCTTTGTCCTTTGAAGTTGATTTGGCAGAAATTTGTTCTTGTTTTAATCAAACTCACTTTGTTTTGATAAATTACTTGGAAAACAGGAATTAAAATGTTTTAAATGTCATATGTCAAACATATAGTGTAAAATTTTTTTTATCTTGATAAGACCTGCAGAAACTCTGGGAAAACAAACAGGTAAAAAGAGTAAACCTCCAACATGAATAGTTCTCATGTGTTACAAAATAAATAATCATAAGAGCATTTTTTTTTATGATTTGAACGTGTAGCTGTGGAATTGTGGGAAAGCACTGGATTCCCAGCCAAACTACACTCAAACATGTAAAAATGTAGTATTTCTGACAGCTCAAAACTACATGAGGGTTCAGATGTGAGCTCTTGTTTCAGGTCGTGGGGTGACTTCATGCTGGACGTTATTCCCGGCTGCGTGTTCGACTGCATGAAGCGAGACGGTGAGATGCGATCCGGTTTACCTCGTAACCTCCTGACGGTGAGCACAGCTTCCCCATCAGCTCTCTAATCTCTGACTCTGGCTCGAACACTGTGTGTGTGTGTGTGTTTCCTCGTCCTGATGCCTCAGGCTCCAAGCTTCGGTTCTGACGTTAATAAGCGGATGAGTGTGTTTCTGCGGCGTCTGGCTGACGCTCTCGAGCGCAGTGATCATGAGTTGCGGTCCACTGCTATGAAACGAGACTTCATCTCCCACAGACTGCCACCGTACCTGCTGGAGCAGGCCGAACTCGAACCCGGTGAGTCTCTCAGGCCTGCTGTTTGACGCAACACTGACGTCTGTGACGATGATCGCTTTCTCTCTTCTCTTTCAGCTGGGAAACCGCCATCTCTAGAGGACACAGTGTCTCTCCGGTTCAAAGAGCATCTTCTTCTAACGGTGGAGCCCAGTCAGGAAAACGCTGTAAGAGTCTCACACACCTTTATATTAAATATGTACACACTACCAGTCAAAAGTTTGTAATAATCAGCATATTAATGTTTCTGAAAGGAAGTCCCTTCTGTTCACCGAGGCTGCACTTATTTGCTCAAAAACACTGTAAGAAATAATATTAGAATGTAAAATAACTTTTCTGTGTGAATCTGTGTTAAAGTGTAATGTATTTCTGTGATGCTCCGCTGTATTTTCAGCATCATTCCTCCAGTCTTCAGTGTCACATGATCTTCAGAAATCAGAATAATATGATCATTTATTGCTCAAGAAACATTTCTGATTATCATCAATGTTGAAAATGGTTGTGCTGCTGAATATTGTTTTTTAATCTTTTGACCAGTAGTCACACACACACACACACACTCTCTCAAACAAAGGAAGTTCTCACTGCATCCATCTCTCTCTGATCAGGACGAGGCCACAGAGCTGGTGGTGTTTGTGTTGCATTCTTTAAAGAACAAGAGAGAAATGCATATGATGGGAACATCTGATGAAGAGGAAGATGATGATGATGATGATGAGGAGGAGGAGGTGGTCTCACAGGTGCGTCCGCTCTCAGACCAGGGGTAGGCAAGTTTGGTCCTAGAGAGCCGCAGTCCTGCACAGTTCAGCTCCAACCCTGAAAAAAAACAAAAATCTCACCTGTCTGTACCTTAGTAATCCTGAGTAGATTGATGAGCTGGTTCAGGTGTGTTCGATTAAGGTTGAAGCTGAACCCTGCAGGTCTGTGGCTCTCTGGGACCGAACTTGCCTACCCTGTCTCAGACTAACAGCACCCACTTGTCTCGATTGTCCAGTGGTGTGGTTCTCACGCTGAGCGTCTTCAGTTTCAGGGTCTGCGCTTCCCCTCGTCTCATCTGGCGGCTCTGGAGCAGCTGCTGCGAGTCGATCGTGTCCCGGCTGCACAGCTGCAGCTCCTGCAGGATGAAGATAAAGCAGGTCTGCTGCTGGGGCTGTGGAGCGAAGGACTGCTGCAGGTCTGCCACACACCCTAAAGACCAGCTCATCTTCATCACGAACCGTTAACAACTGTCTGGAATTCTGCATGATTTTAGCTGAATGCTAAATAAAACAAGTCATTATCCAAGCCTTGAGTGAAATACTGTGTAAAGGATTCAAACAAACACACGCAATGCATTACACAATGTCCATTTATTGTTGCAGTGTTTTTAGAAGTGCTGCTTGTGAGCTTTGCTGGACACATTACATGTTGTGGTTGATTTACCTTAGGGCTGTTACATAGTCAACGTGAGAAACGCGAGCAAGCAACATGCATGGTCGCGTATCAAAAACTAGGACGACACATTTGGCTACGCACCGACGCATAATGGTGGCCGAAGCATAATGATGCGTAGCCTCAGGGACGCGTATGCGTACAGATGCGTTGACTATGAAACAGCCCTTAGTGTTCCTGGAGGACTCCAGTCAAGAGTCCACGCAGACCATCTGAACGCTTGAGCCAACAGAAACCGTATCTGTGACTTTTCCCCGGTGGGTTAAAGGGTGGATCCAGCATGACCTCACCTGAAACACCTGCAGAACGCTCATGAGATTTCTGATGGTGCAAATCTGCTTCTGGAGATAGAAACGTATGCAGACCTCATTTCTCTGGGTCCTCCACATTCACAGTGCAGTTTTAAACAGGACATCGGCCCAGAATTAGCTATTGGCTTGGAAACGAGTAGCTAAAATCTGAATGATTATCTGATCTTCAGTCCCTGGTGTGTGTGATCACAGCTCATCGATGTCCCAGATCTGAGTGGATCCACCTGAGAGACACGAGACACTCCGTTATAAACACACACACTTAAAACACACTTTATATTCAGTCTAGGGGTGTGTGATTTAACAACCGTAAGTGTTGTTTTAATCATATGCGAACATTTATAGAGTGAGTATACACATTATAGAGTATGTACACTGCTATGTATGTAGTTTACACACACTCCAAACAAGAAGCGTACATCACTCCTTAAACATTCAAACACATTGTTTTCCGAGTATTCCCACACCTGACTCAATCCTGCTGCACCACACAGTTTTCATTATATTATATTACATGAATTAAATACACAATAAGGCTGGAAGATTGTGCATTTTTCAGCAAGAGGTTTGACTTTCTATGGCTTGAATATAGTCTGTTTAAGAGGTGCCTAAACCAGAACCCTGAGCTTTGTTTGGGACTGCCATTTAACTCATATGCATTGAAATTTGGTAATATAGTGGAAGGTTTTTTTGGAAAGTTACATTTTATTATATTTACTATATACAGTCTTGTTCAAAATAATAGCAGTACAATGTGACTAACCAGAATAATCAAGGTTTTTAGTATATTTCTTATTGCTACGTGGCAAACAAGTTACCAGTAGGTTCAGTAGATTCTCAGAAAACAAACAAGACCCAGCATTCATGATATGCACGCTCTTAAGGCTGTGCAATTGGGCAATTAGTTGAAAGGGGTGTGTTCAAAAAAATAGCAGTGTCTACCTTTGACTGTACAAACTCAAAACTATTATGTACAAACATTTTTTTTTCTGGGATTTAGCAATCCTGTGAATCACTAAACTAATATTTAGTTGTATGACCACAGTTTTTTAAAACTGCTTGACATCTGTGTGGCATGGAGTCAACCAACTTGTGGCACCTCTCAGCTGTTATTCCACTCCATGATTCTTTAACAACATTCCACAATTCATTCACATTTCTTGGTTTTGCTTCAGAAACAGCATTTTTGATATCACCCCACAAGTTCTCAATTGGATTAAGGTCTGGAGATTGGGCTGGCCACTCCATAACATTAATTTTGTTGGTTTGGAACCAAGACTTTGCCCGTTTACTTGTGTGTTTTGGGTCATTGTCTTGTTGAAACAACCATTTCAAGGGCATGTCCTCTTCAGCATAGGGCAACATGACCTCTTCAAGTATTTTAACATATGCAAACTGATCCATGATCCCTGGTATGCGATAAATAGGCCCAACACCATAGTAGGAGAAACATGCCCATATCATGATGCTTGCACCTCCATGCTTCACTGTCTTCACGGTGTACTGTGGCTTGAATTCAGAGTTTGGGGGTCGTCTCACAAACTGCCTGTGTCCCTTGGACCCAAAAAGAACAATTTTACTCTCATCAGTCCACAAAATGTTCCTCCATTTCTCTTTAGGCCAGTTGATGTGTTCTTTGGCAAATTGTAACCTCTTCTGCACATGCCTTTTTTTTAACAGAGGGACTTTGCGGGGGATTCTTGAAAATAGATTAGCTTCACACAGACGTCTTCTAACTGTCACAGTACTTACAGGTAACTCCAGACTGTCTTTGATCATCCTGGAGGTGATCATTGGCTGAGCCTTTGCCATTCTGGTTATTCTTCTATCCATTTTGATGGTTGTCTTCCGTTTTCTTCCACGTCTCTCTGGTTTTGCTCTCCATTTTAAGGCATTGGAGATCATTTTAGCTGAACAGCCTATCATTTTTTGCACCTCTTTATAGGTTTTCCCCATAATCAACTTTTTAATCAAAGTACGCTGTTCTTCTGAACAATGTCTTGAACGACCCATTTTCCTCAGCTTTCAAATGCATGTTCAACAAGTGTTGGCTTCATCCTTAAATAGGGGCCACCTGATTCACACCTGTTTCTTCACAAAATTGATGACCTCAGTGATTGAATGCCACACTGCTATTTTTTTGAACACACCCCTTTCAACTAATTCAACTAATTGCCCAATTGCACAGCCTTAAGAGCGTGCATATCATGAATGCTGGGTCTCATTTGTTTTCTGAGAATCTACTGAACCTACTGGTAACTTGTTTGCCACGTAGCAATAAAAAAATATACGAAAAACCTTGATTATTCTGGTTAGTCACATTGTACTGCTATTATTTTGAACAATACTATATATATATATATATATATATATATATATATATATATATATATAAAATCCTTTTTTTATGTATTATCAGGTTTAATTTTTGGCCCTTCATAGTGTACTGTTTGGGCACCTCTGTTGTATGTGCATAATATACAGATATATAATAATAAAGTCCTTCTGCTTGCTCTGTTTTTTCAAACACCTAAATTCATCAATGATATTTTGTTCAAGTGAAATGTTGCCTGTTTGGTGATTCGATTCACTATTATTGGACGGCTGCCTTAAACGTGCGATTCGTCCTGCACGTGACTCAGTGCTTTATGTTTGGCTCTGTAAGAATTACAGAAACCTCAGACACTTTGATCTTCTGAGACATACTAAGGACACACAGTGCATTAACATACAGACATCTGTTCCCACATCTCACTGAGAGAAAATGCAGGAAACACCTCTCACATATGCAACAGTTCCCTCTTATCCCATTCCTTCCCTTCACATAGCTCACTCAGAATGGTCAATAGTAGAATATAATGGTATATATTAATGC
>NC_039252.1:16322329-16349829 GCF_003368295.1 Carassius auratus
TTTTTGAAAAAGCTCTGATTGGTTTTCTTTTGGAAATATGTTTCAAATTAATCCTGAGTGCATTTATGACTGTAAAAGCATATCAGTGTGTCACAATTGCAAAATTGATCAAATAAAGCGCGATATATATATTTTTTTTTGTCCATATCGCACAGCCCTAGTTTATTCAATAAATACAGTTTAAAATCTAGCTTCTGAGTACTAAGTTATTAACCCAACAATAGCGGGGTCAGTTAATTTTTTTGAAGTGGGCCGCGCAAACATATGTGTTTGGTTGTGTGGGCCGCGAGTTGAAAAAGGTTGGGAACCACTGTAATAGATTAATGCTGAAATAGTAAATAGAGCCTTGTTCCTAGATGGACAGAGAGTGGAAAGTAATAGATCAAATGAGGAGATGGAGAAAGAGGAAGAAAAAGAGGGAAATGTAGAGGCACAAGTGACAGAAAGAGATCAGGTAACAGCAAGCCAGGAGACAGAGGCTGGTGAGAAAGAGGAAAATGTAGAGGCACAGGTGTTTTCTATAGTTTTTATTATAACCGCTGTTCTTAATTATTCTGTAGAACAGAGAAGAAAAAGCCATCAGGTTGGGACAATTTAAGACATTTCAGTTTCTAATCCCAGAGCTATTATTATTTTAAACTTAAAAGTGTCTTCTCTATTGTTTCTTTTTCAAAACTGCATCAAAGCATTTGCAAAATATATTGCTGTATTGATATTTTGAGCACAGCCATTTAAAGCCTTATTCCATGTGCCCCTTTTATACTTTGAGCACCTGCCCCTCCAAAGGTCTCTGCACGGCCCTGTTCAGAGGGAGTGTCAGCCACGTTAAAAAAGTTAACCGCTTAAGTCATTTGTGGATTGATGCGTATTGGAACCATTTAAAGCGCCAACCCTTTAAAGTTTGAGCATATTGTTTGCAAACTGCAATTGATTAATTAATTAAATTATCAACAAAGTAGTTGATATGCTGTGTTGTTTTTTTTTGTTTAGTAGCAATAAAATGCAGTTATTAGCCGTGTCCACTGTATTTTTTGTTGGTTTACATGAGACCCCCCTTGAAATGACCAGGACCCCCCATTGCCCCCCAATCAAAATTGTCTGGAGCCGCCACTGGGTGAGCGAGAGAGAGAGAGAGCACACTGAGCCTATCTCGCTCGCCCCTTCTCACAGTACATCCCACCCAAACACTTAACCCCTTCAGACCCACACTGACCCACTGCCAACACTGAGTTGAGAAAGAAAGAAAGAAAGAAAGAAAAGCAGTGGTCTTTCTTCCTGGTCTTAGCGACTCTCTGATTTAATACACAGTACCTCTCTGTTATGACTGTCCTAAAAACTGGTCTCACCAAAGGGTAATTAGTCTTATTTTTTCAGATCCAAATTAGACATATTAGCTATTTTTTTTATGCAATACATACATTATGATCAGTCTTAAACAAAAATAATTAAAGAACTAAAAAATTGTTTACATCTAAGATGACACCTTTAAAAAATCCCAATGCTACTGTAATATTGCAATATATTTACTTTTAGTTTAAAAATTAACTGAACTGAGTGTTTCAGATAATAGAGACATTCAAACTGTGTAGGACAGGCCCATTCAAAACAAGATTTCAGTTCAACTCTGTTTATTATAAGCATGCATCGCAGTTTTGTAATCTGCTACATTAAATGCACAAGCTCTTTAAATCCGACTCTGATTGGCTGTCAATGTTTTTTTTTTTAAAGTGATTCCCATCCTACTGTTCTTCTGTCATTATTATTATATTGTGGTATGGACTATTCCGCTGGAGTTAGAGTGGTTATTAAAACAAGTTATTATAACAGTCTTTGTTGTGAACAAGCATCTGCATTCGGTGAAACCCTAATCCTAAACCTATATCCCTCATGGGGAACGCAGGCCGCACCCACAGTGTCAAAAAATGTCCGGTTTTACTCTCATTGTGGGGACAACACGATGTAGCACAAACCAGGTACAGTTGGTACACTTTCTTGGTTTTTCCGTTACCATCCCAAAACTAAGGAATGAATATAAATGTTTTTTCATATGACATTTCCTTTACTTGTAGACTAAAATATTAAATTATTAACACCCATAAGTAGGTCATATTTGCCGCAGTTAGCTCATAAACACAAGAAGCTTTTACAGTTGAGACGGTCATCTGTAATGCTGTAAAGCTGCCTACTTTAAACATTAAGTTGTTCAATATTTTCTGTTCCAGTGGCGCCATCAAGTGTTCAGTGACTGAAGCGCATTTGTGCTTCTGTAAAAACAGTGAAGGGAGAGAAATTAGTTCTTATATCATATTAGGGTTGAACAAACAATTAGGTTAAGAATTTTTTTTTTTAAAGGGTTAGTCCACTAAAAAATTACAAATCTGTCATCATTTACTCTCCAAGATGTCCTTCCAAACCTGTATGGGTTTGTTTCTTCTGTCGAACAAGTTTTGAAGAATGCTTAAGAACAGTTTTGAGGACCACTGACCTTCACTGTGTGAACAAAAATACATTTATCAAAATACTTTCTTTTGTGCTCCACAGAAGAAAGAATGTCATACAGATTTGGGAGAATGTGAATTAAATGACTGAAAGGACAGTAAAACCCAGAAAACAAAAAACTAAACTTTGATTCATGATTCATAATGATTTAAAAGAGCTCTGAATGTATATTTCATGTGCACAAGATATTTTGATAAATATGAATGCACAAAAGCACATCAGTTTTCAGTGTCTGGCACTGATGATCACAACCAACACAATGTGAGGTGTGTGTCTCGGATTTGAGACTGAACACACACCAATCCAATGAGAATAACAGCAGTCTTTTTTTTACTGGCAGCTCTCTGAAATAAAACATTCATGCTGCTCTTTTGTGGAAAAGCTCATGTTTGCTTAGAACGAGGCTGAACATAATTGGAGCCACATTTATTAAAGTAGCTGAAAATTAGTTCTAGCAGAGGAAACAGATCCCGTGTTATTTAATTTTCTGCTTATTTTCAGGAAAATACATTTCAGAGAGAGCTGTTTTTTTCACTTTCTCACAGAAACCAGCATTAGCCAGGGCCTTTCAATGATGTTATCATGAGGACACGAGATGCCAAATAAATGTGTTTGACTGAAGTTGTTCAGTTTCAATGTTCAACTGAAGCCCATTCAGAAGAAACCCAGAGATCTGAACACCCCTGCATCAGAGAAGAGACAGTCTGATAGAAATCGCTTCATACACCGACTGCAGGGGGTGAGCTGGATGATCATTTCGGCTTTAACATCTGTTATACGACACACAAAGTCAGAAGCCATATGTCTGCCATCAGGAAGAGAAAAAGCGGTCCAGGGGCCACCAAACAGAGAAGGAGTTATTATTCCCCGGGGCCCGGCCACAGGATAAAAGAGACTGTGTGATATTATATATGCAGAGCTACATTTTCCAGAGCAGATCTCTCATTCCTCAGCGAGGCTTCAGTCTGGGTTTCATCAGCGGCTCGGCTCTAGTACAGTATTCCATTGACAACGAGAGATTGATTAGTGTTCGTGTGATCAGTGCTGCCTAATGAAAACAGTCTGTGGAACCAGAGTCTGGACTATTGTGGATATTTAGACTTTATGAAGACTGAGAAGTGTTTGGAGTGCATCTGGTTAAGTCTGGGTAATTGTGGAGCTTTACAGGGTCAAACTGCGTTAAGCAGCCGCTCAGAATAAATGCTTTCCACATGCTTGACTGATTATTCTCCAGATTCACAGTAGCTGCTCGGGTTTATGCTGGATTACATTCATTTGGTTAGGGTGGATCACCACTGTTCATGAAGAGGGTTTCACTTAGATGTTACACTCTCGCTCTCTCTCACACACACACACACACACACACACTCTCTCTCTCTTGCTCTCTCTCGCTCTATCTCTCACACACACACACACACACACACACTCTCTCTCTCTCGCTCTCTCTCGCTCTCTCTCGCTCTCTCTCACACACACACACACACACACACACACTCTCGCTCTCTCTCTCACACACACACACACACACACACACACTCGCGCTCTCTCTCTCTCACACACACACACACACACTCGCTCTCTCTCACACACACACTCTCGCTCTCTCTCACACACACACATACACACACACAAACACACTCTCTCGCTCTCTCTCTCACACACACACACACACACACTCTCTCTCTCTCACACACACACACTCTCTCGCTCTCTCTCTCTCACACACACACACACTCTCTAGCTCTCTCTCTCTCACACACACACACACACACACACACTCTCTCTCACACACACACACACACTCTCTCTCTCTCACACACACACACTCTCTCGCTCTCTCTCTCACACACACACACACACACACACACACACACACACACACACTCTCTCACACACACACACACTCTCGCTCTCTCTCTCTCTCTCACACACACACACACACACACACACACACACACACACACGTGGCACAGGTGCAGTGGTTGACAGGTCTCTACAGTGCTGATAATAAATGACTCGAGTAATGACAGCGAACAGAGGAAAGCTCTCTCCAGAGACGCTGCTAATCTCTCACACACAGCATCAGAGTTTAAAGAGTTTAGACCATTGTGTGTGTAAAAGGCTGATGATCAAGCACTCAGACTGCTAAAATCATCAGCGACCCAAACCTCTGCAGACCTCAAACACATCCGTCATTATCACTCACTGATGCTTCACTAAGTCAATTCTTGTTTCTAACTCAGAACCACTAGAGGGCACAACTGTTCAAAACTTAACTTTGTGACTTTACTGCCCCGTTGGTGTCCATTTCAAAGAGCCTGCCTTGACTAAATTATAAATTCACATTAACTGCTTCGAATAAGACCTAATTACATGCTTAAACACATGAAAGTTTGTTATAAAAGTAGTTTGCTTTTTTCTTAACAGTAAAAAAATCCTGATTTCATTTTAATAACGGAGAGAAAAAAACAGCAAGTTATTTCTTTGAAGACATACACACACACACACCCCACACACACAAAGGAACACACACACAGGTTTTTCACATGACAACGTGACAGTGCCAAATGCAGAAGAGCATTTAAAGTATGAATGAATGTCTCTTTCAGAATTTCTACAGAGACATTTACCCTCCTTAAAATTAAAAGATGAAATCAAAAATATATTTTGCACTCAAATATATTAAACAGAAATAATCAAACCACCAGCAACACTGGATGAAATGTTATTTCAAAGCGATTGTTTGGGTTGGTCTTTATGTCCGGGCAGAAGAGGAGATGAAAGCAGACTTCCATCTGGTTTTATGATCATAGATCAGAAGGTTTTTAGTATTTTAAGGGTAATGGACCTCAAGTCTGTATTGTAAAAACTCACGGCAAACCTGTCCACAGACTGTTTAACACTGATATATGCATCACATTTCTTTTGAGCAATCCCTATAAAATCATTAAATGCAAATGATTTCACTCAATAAAAACACTGATAATAATGTTAGTTCAACAACACTTATTACTCCCTAAAGTTTTGTCACAGACTCAATACACACTCAGAGTCTGAGAGTCTGGATATGATTTTAAAGACGTCTGATATCTGCATCCTCTCAAACGCACTGCAATAAAACACTGAATCTGGGCGGAGGGTAATTTAGCTGTTAAATACACTCCTCTTCTCATTAATCATCAGAGGCTGACACCTGGCAAATTTTCTCTCTTCATAATATGGGAGGCACACAGACTCATGTACAGCACTTCTGTCTGTTCAGTCAGTTCAAGCTGTGCCTGCATAGCCTCATTATCTGCTGTCAGCCATGAAGGCTGCCGTTTATTAGAAATGCAGTAAGTGCAACATGCGAACAAGCTCATATTATTAAAAACCCCATCTGAGAGCTTTCCCTCCCTTTTTGTCACAGAGTTTCCTCTAAATGTCATTTTAAGTTGCATTTGACCTGAGACACCCTGAGATCACAGGAGAACCCTGCAGGGGTGAGTCTGAAGAAGAGCTGAACACCTGACAGTGAGAGACGATAATGAGGTAAGTAAGAGGCTAATAAGAGTCCTCCTCTCTCTAACCCTGTCTGTCTTACAGACCTCGCAGCCAACGCTTCCTCGTTTCTCCCTGCTGATCTGAAACAGGACGGCGGTGTCTGTAGATTTCAACATGCTATTGAGGCAGGCTGGTTTTGGTCTCCTCCTGCATTTTCCATCCATAGCCAGTGAAGTTCATCCATCAGCGGTGACAGGCAGAGAGAAAGCGATAGCCCAGTATCACAGCCAAACCTCCAACACAAATAAATGTAGTGACTGTGCTCTTGCGCGGGCCTGCACACTCACACCATTTATAAAGGCACGCTGCTGTCCGCAGGAAATACTCAACACACCGTCTCAAATGATGACATAAAATGTGCAAACTGCACCAAACGTGTTCCAGTCCGACTTCTAAATCACATGTGAAAATGAGCAAATGCATAACGGTTTTTATCAAAGCTCTTTACAAGCAGTTTTAATCTTGGCACAGCAGCACATTACACATTTATAACCCTACTTAATAAAGCACTTTATACATTTTCAAATCAACTCATTATTCACACTTTATGATCCATAAACACTAATAACTGCTGCATTACACAATGTTTTCTGACATAAAATGTCTTCACAAACAAGAATGACACTGAGTGAATGTCACACACTCCATATCTACATTACATATCTACAACAATATTTCAGAGATTTACATTTTTGTATAGATGGGAATGAAATTGAAAAACTAACACCTTTGCAGTTGTTCAAGCTACATATAATTGTCTGAATATAGTATTTCATTACAAGATTTGAATTAAATTTCAATATGGTATGAGTGTGTAAATGTAGAAAGGCTCTCTTATTCAGTTTTGTATTATGATGGGTTTGGAATAAGTTGATCAGTTTTGTAAAGAGCATGTGAATGTGTAAATTGGACAGTTTTGATGGTTTATGTGTTGTGAATTGTGAGTGAGAAAATAATTCAATTATAAATAAATGATACTGTTTAGACACCTAGATGTTGTGCTTAACTCTGTGAAGAAAGGTGAGGACTGAGAAATGGCTTGTAAATGGATCTCTAAATCAAATGCATTATATTCAGTCCACTGGTTTCTGATAACAGTTAAATGCTCATAGATATAGTCAGTGTTTGGGAAGGTTACTTTGGAAATGTATCAGGTTACAGATTACAAATTACCCTATTTGAAATTTAACAAGTAGTGTAACTGATTGCTTTCTGAATACTTTTCTAAATTTCTAGCAAATGTTTTCAACTGTTAATCATTTTGAAACATATAAAGCAGAACTCAAACATCACAATATAACTCAACACTGATTACTGCCTGATTCACTTGAATTCAGATTATAATCATTTAAATTAGGGTTAACCCTAATCAAAAAATAATGAAATGGAAAAGATCAATTATTGGTGTTTGATTTTAGAGCAGTCAATGCAATTTGGGAAAGAAATCAATCAAATCTGAATGCGTGTGAAAATATTCAGATGAAACCCCCTTTGCAATCATTAACATTTTCATAAATAACCAAACTAAATTCATTACACTTTTTTTCTTAGTAACTGTAACAGATTAGTTAGCTATATTTATTTTATTAATTACATTACGTAATTATGTTACATATAACTAGTGTCTCCCCAACAATGAATATAGTTGATAACTCAACGCGGGATTTTTTCAAATATTCGTCATATTTTCACGTCACTACAGAAACACAACGATTTATTATGGAATCCAAACAAATATGCACAAACTCCTCGGGTTTTTTTTTTTTTTTTACATAATAGTTCTTGGTACCCAATTTATTTCCATGATTCCAACGAAACCGTCAGGCGTTTATAGTTTTCATTAGGTATAGCTGAACTTACTCAAACTATATCATCGATATATATAGGCCTACTAACATATTCACGTTTTCGCGAGACAGTGAAAAGAGATGAATCCGTTGAATTGAGAGTGATCGGCTTTAAACAGCGTTCATCCAAACGCCGCTCGTCGCTATTTTAGCGCATGTTTGGAGACAAGTACAAACTAAACCGCATTAAAGCGCCAGACACAGGAACTGCACGTTGCATTGTTAAAAGTCAAACGTTAATATGGAAAACTACTTTGATAAGACAGCCAAAAGCCTAATTCAAACCAAGTGTTTTTTATTCACATCGTCATTTTTAAATATAGGCCTAATGTTTTATTTGTTCAGTGCCACAAGAACAAGAGGTAGCCTACATGATCAAATTAAATTAAATCTACCAGATAGTCCTAAAAAACATTTATTTCAGAGCAGTATGTGTTTCATTGCTTTTTTAAGTAATTTATAAAATGTGAAAGCTGACATCATCATCCTCCTCAAACACGAGAGTGTGATGTAAGAAGAGTCATTCTGAACCTTCCTCTCCCTCTCCCTCTCCCCCTCTCTCTCTCTCTCTCAGTCTCTCTCTCAGTCTCTCCCTCTCTCTCCCTCTCCCTCTCCCCCTCTCTCTCTCTCTCTCTGTCTCTCTCTCTCTCAGTCTCTCTCTCAGTCTCTCTCTCAGTCTCTCCCTCCCTCTCCCTCTCTCTCTCTCTCTCTCTCTCACACTCTCTCTCTCTCTCTCTCTCTCTCACACACTCTCTCTCTCTCTCTCTCTCTCTCTCTCCCTCCCTCTCCCTCTCCCTCTCCCTCTCTCTCTCTGTCTCTCTCTCTCTCTCTCTCTCTCTCTCTCTGTCTCTCTCTCCCTCCCTCTCCCTCTCTCTCTCCCTCTCTCTCTCTCTCTGTCTCTCTCTCTCTCACACTCTCTCTCTCTCCCTCCCTCTCCCTCTCTCTCCCTCCCTCTCCCTCTCTCTCTCTCTCTCTCTCTCTCTCTCTCTCTCTGTCTCTCTCTCCCTCCCTCTCCCTCTCTCTCTCTCTCTCAGTCTCTCTCTCTCCCTCCCTCTCCCTCTCTCTCTCTCTCTCAGTCTCTCTCTCTCTCTCCCTCCCTCTCTCTCTCTCTCTCATTGGCGATCACAGCGCCTGAATAATTGAAGGGCTGCACGGAATCTACGGACTCTGAGAGGAATATTCAAAGGACTAAAATGACAATTAAAGATTTTAGGAAATAAACACGGGCTTAAGAAATAGAGGACTGGAGAACATGGACGCACTGAATAGACGATCACCGTAAACTCCTCTTTACGATTTTTTACTTTTATGCTGTTCGTCATGGATTTAATAGATGTTTGGATTATTTTAACAATGTAATTGGCGTTTAAATCAAAACGCCAAAGCGCGTCGAATTCAAAGGCGATCGTGGCGCTGAAATGCAATGCTCGAGCTCAATTCTATTTCTGAAGTTTATAAACCGTGATCAGAATCGAAATCTAAAGCGACAGGACTGACTGATTTATTAAAGGACGTTTCTAAAAAGACTTTCAGCGTGTGAAGAACCAGTGCTACAGCCGATCTTTCACTACAACAGAAACAGAAAACACGCAGAAAAACTAATCACAAACCGAGTTTAGCGAGTGACCATGATCATCGCGTCGCGTTCTGTTCGAGACTAGCCGTGTCTTCTCCATGTGTCAGAAATGAAGGAAAAGTCCAAGAATGCTGCGAAGACACGAAGAGAAAAAGAAAATGGAGAATTTTATGAACTGGCCAAACTGTTGCCGCTGCCCTCGGCCATCACATCTCAGCTGGACAAAGCGTCCATCATCAGACTGACCACAAGCTACCTGAAGATGAGAGCCGTGTTTCCAGACGGTGAGTTACGATCCGATTTCACACCGATTTAAAGCAGACACTTCACCCAAATCTACTTTGATCACACTGATTTGCAGTTTATCTTCCTATTTTTATTTTATGATGTTTCAGTTATTAATTTTAAAAGTTCGGACAATTTAATCTAATTTACCATGAAACATTTTAAAACCATCATTTTGGTTAAGTTAATTAGTTTAATTAACTTAACACGAAGTCTATAAATGTAAAATAAAAATGCTAAAAAATAATAGGCCTAATAATGAAAATGAATATAATATCTGAATTCGTTTTGATCAGATGTGCTCTGCGTGATGAAATGACACTGGTTACGATTCGAGAGGAAACCATCTGAAAATACAATAATAAAGCTGTAAATGACCTGACGTCTAGAAAATCATTTATAGCTGAAAATAATTATTCCGTTCTATTCTCCGTTTTTTATCTCCATCAGCACACATCAAAATCATCGCAGATTCGTTCAGTGTCGCTGTCAAAGACTTTCACTTAAAATGATAACCGTTAGTCAACAGATATATTAAAAATGTGTCATAACAGATCTCAAATTATAAAATGGATAAATATTTTCCAAATTGTAGGAAAAAATAATTATATCGGATTACATAGACGCTACAGAGTCTATCAAATTAAGAATTAATGTTTCTTCTTTGCCTGAATTACCTTTGCAAAATTCTAATTAAACTCAACCATTTGATTTCTTTGATTTGATCATTTTCGGCTACGTGAAAGTTTAGATAACAATATTAAATAATGCTTTCTACAGTTAAAAAATAATGTGCTGTTGGAAAGAGTAAATTATTATACATATTACCAGTTTGTCTCTGATGGACGCAATAATATAAAATACGTAACAATCATGCATTTTAGTATTTTGTTTTGCTTTTTAAAAATGTTTCTGTAAAATGCTTTTTAAAATGACCTTTTAACAATTAATTTTACATTAAATCGACAAGCTCGATATGGCGTTTTGATTACTCTATAAAAATTACATATTTATAATAATTATTAGCCTATATAATTATGATCTCGGCTGCAGGAAAATGTTAGGCCTAAATAATTTCCCCCAGATACACAACGCGAACTTGACAGATAAATGTAATTAACATGTGATAAAGATTTTGGTCAGTCTTCGATATATTTTAAGCAAAATCTGAATGAATTCTTCCGAACCCACACTGCATCAATGGGACAGAACTCCAGCTGTTTGTGTGGTGTGTAATGAAGGTTTTCCCAGGACGTCGCTCCGTGTGTAGCTCAGTATTTGAGTGTGTTTGTGTTGTGTTTGTGTGAGGGCTCGGAGAGGCCTGGGGTCAGTCAGCGAGGGTCAGTCCTCTGGACATCATGGCCAAAGATCTGGGATCTCACCTGCTGCAGGTGCGAGCCTTTAAAACAACTTTATACTCTGACGCTTATTTCTGAAACCGCGTCGGATGATAATGCGAATTAAATGTTTGTTATTGTGCTCTGGTTTTATATTTCAGACGCTGGACGGGTTTGTGTTTGTCGTCGCGCCTGATGGTAAAATCATGTACATTTCAGAAACAGCTTCGGTACATCTGGGTTTGTCACAGGTGAGAGTTTAACATGAAACCAGGGTCAGTTCAGGGCCACAGTGATAACACACTCCAATACACACATAACTGAGACATTACGTTATAATTCTATCTGGGGAATGTGAAGTGAATTCTTGCACACTTTTGTTTGCTCCATATCTTCATTTGTGCTTCTATTGAGGAATTCAGTCTAGTCTGAAGTCTGAAAAAAACACTGGGCTCCTGCTTGTTTAATAAGTTTACATTTTGTATCTGGGAATGTAAAGAGACCAAACACATTCAAATTGTGTGTTTATTTTAAGAAAACCAATGTAGGATTGAATTAATGGATAATACAATAAAACAGTTTGAAATGGTGTTATGTTTAGATTTAATTTTTAATGATTTTTTAACTGTGATGACATTTATTCATCGACTTTTACTGCAAAATAAGAAAGCCCTGCATAGACTCTTACTGAGATAGTTCTCCCAAAGTAATTTATAATATTCTCTCTCACATTCTTCTGAAATTGTTTGAGTTTCTTTCTTCTGTTGAAAACAAAAGAACTTTGATAAACAAACAACTCTAATGCCTGTTGACTTACACTTTATAGTCAAAAAACACCCACATTTCTATAAAATCTGGTTTGGAAGCAAATTAAAGTGTGGAAATTCTCACATTCTGGGTGAATTATTCCTTTATGAAATTTGTCTGTGCTGATTCAGTACTTTAGCATAGCTTCATAAAGTGTCCGGGCCTTGTGCACTTTACACTTTCCAAATTTAATTTTGCTTCTAAATATGAGCAAACACAACACACCCCTTCATCTGATGAGAGACGCAGGCTCTACAGTCCTAAAGACAGCAAACTGCATCTGACCGGAGACGACGAGCAGGACAATCACAGTCTCTTTGAGGAACAGACCCTTCAGAAGCTTCTCAAACAGCTTCATCTGAGCAGTGAAGAGAAGAATCTGCTGCTGCTGGCCTTCAGGAACATCTGACACCTCACAAGAACGGGAACGAGTCCTGCAGAAAGCATGAGATGAAACCACAGCTGAATATTTCAATGGACTCTTTTCATATGTGGAAATAAACCATTGCAGGAAAAACAACGTTTATAATGGGAAACTCTATTTTTGTTCACAAAATAGGAAAAGAGATGGACTACAGCAGACAGAAGAAACAAATATATGGAAATCAGTGATCAACATGTAATCCCAGAGATGTATGGATTTGGGTTGAGGGATTCCTGAATTTGATTTGAACTAAAAATTGAAACAAAAACAAACAAAAAATCTGTTTTAGAACAGTAATGCAGTCACTCTTAACTTACATTAAAACTGAAAAAATGCGTTTCTTAGAGTCAAGAGATTGTGTCCAACATTTAGTTGAGGAGCATTATCACGTGTTCCCTTGCTTTATAGAAAAGATAAAGTAAATGTCTAGTTTGTAGGCCCAGAATCTATATTCGTGCTCCTGAAGATCTCCACGGGTGAGCTGAAAGGAAAACGCTGTTTTTTATAGTCAAAGCAGCAGCGGCCGATCGCAGATGATGCTGTCAGTGCGGGAACACCTGTGTTTGCTGAGCATTCAAATGCGCTGGTCACTGCAGAACGACCGCGTGAACGGCTGAGACCGAGACTCTGTGCAGAGATGAAGCGGGACACAGTGAGTGTAAAATATATCCTAACACTCTCAGTAAAGTGCGCATTCCTGCACGATCGCGCCGCGGCGCTACAAAGAGCAGATTAACGCGCCGCGTCGCAGCTGCGCAGAAACTCATTTGTCGCTGAAGTGCTGTGGAGTGACCTTTCCTGTGTCTGGTGTGCCCGGCTAATTTACACACAAAAATGGATCAAAGTCCAGCACAGAATCCGCTTTTGTTTTCATATGCAAATCATGTTTTTATACACGAACTCTTTGCAGCGGGAATCAGACTGTGTCTTTGAGATGGATGCAGATCAATTTCAGACAAACAGGAGCTTAGCTTCACACATACACACAAAAGGCATTTTTGTGAGTTGATGTAATCTTCTTAAATGACACAGATTCTCATCTTGATCTCAGCTGGGTTTTGCCCACTTTGGAGCTATTTGACTGATTCCTCTTTAGGCCGCCTAGCAATTATCTGGAAAAAGGTAAAGCAGCATGACTGAATGATGGTCAGAATGTGATGTGTGTGTTGTAGGTGGAACTGACCGGTAACAGCATCTTTGAGTACATTCATCCATCAGACCACGACGAGATGAGCGCCGTGCTGAGCGCACACCAGCCGCTGCAGCCACACTTCCTGCAGGGTACACGTACACACACACACACACACACACACACACACACACACACACACACACACACACACACACACACACACACACACACACACGAGTATTAAATTCATATTCATCACAAAGCGGATGTGTTGCAGAGCTGGAGCTCGAGCGCTCGTTCTTCCTGCGCATGAAGTGTGTTCTGGCGAAGCGGAACGCGGGACTCACGAGCGGCGGTTATAAGGTGAGTTCGTCTCTCTTCAACTGTAGGCTACTAATAAACCATCAAACACACGCACGTATGTTTGTTTGGAAATAAAGCAGATGACGGCCAGTAAAATTATATTCTCAGGGTTACTTTCCCTCGGGCGTTATTTTCTGCGAGCTCATCTCAAAGCCGAGATTTGAATTGCAAATGTCATCAAGTCAAAACATTTCTCAAGAGCTCGAGTTCACATGGAGAGCCACTTTAGAGCCTGAATCGCTGCCATTTCACTGTCGACACTGTGCAGCATGAACTGACCCTCTAAGCTGATCTGATTAAATGTAGCAAAGACTCGTTTGAACGCGAACCGCATATTTGAATACGTCATGAACCGATGACATTTTTACCGTGCGTCTCCACCCGCTTCATCAATCAGGCTTTGTAAATTTGTTTAAAATTTACCTTGGCAATAAACAAGTGGTTTATGTTACTTAGAGAATAAATCTGGCTCTGGATTCAGAGGCGGGTCAATAGGACAAAGAAATCTCCTTTAAATGTATGTGTGTGGTGTGTGTATGTATACTTGTTTATGCTACATTTTGGGGACCAAATGTCACTACAAGCAGTAGGGGAACCAGGATGTTTTTAGTACATAAAGTACTGGACTGTTTTAGTGCCTAAATCACATCTGAATATACAACAAATTTCTACTTATTTGTAATTGAGATATTTGTCAATTAGATCAAATTATACTGAGTGAATATGACATTTTTGTATTATTCCTGACCTCCAGGTATTTTGATAAAGGGGCTCACTTTATCTGTAAGTCAGCTAGGTTCTGGTTCTCAAAACCCCCAAAAGCTTCATCTCCAGCATTGCATACTGATGGACAAGACATGTAGATAGTGATAACAATGTGAAAAATCACATGCCAGAATGTAAAATAAGTTATTTTATGCATTTAAATTGTTTCATATACATTCAGATTTATATATTTAGCAGGAACTTGTATCCAAAGCAATTTACAACTGTGGAATGCATCAAGCTATTCATCTTAAAGAGGGAAATAGACACAGGAGATGCTTGTAATACCAAGTTTCAAGCATTGTTTAAATAAGTACAAGCTAGACAGAGCTAGAATTCTAAGTCGATTAGCATCAAAAGAGGTGAGTTTTCAGCAGTCACTCGAAGATTGTCAGGGATTCATCATTCCGGATAAGGATGGGAAGATCATTCCACCAGCCAGGAACAGTGAAGGACAATGTTCTGGAAAGTGATTTTGAGCCACCACGAGACATCGCTTACTAGCAGATCTCAGACTACTGAAGGGGATGTAGATTCATAGTAGTGAGTGGAAGTAGAGGGGTGCTAAGTCTGTGGCCGTTCTATATGCAAGCATAAATGTTTTGAACTTGATGCAAGCTGTAAGTCAGTTGGTCCTCAAAGTTACACCAAGATTTCTGACCAAAGTTGTTGTAGAAGAACCTAGTTGAATGGTGAAATCATACTGTACAGTTGGAGTGGCGGGGAAAACAAGAAGCTCAGTCTGTAGTTGATATTCTTTCATCCATGCTGAAATGTTATGTTTGTGAAAATGCTGAAACCATCGAAGAAACTTGAGAAAAAGGATCTACCTGAGAAAGCAGCTAGCGAGGACGTCCATACGGGCGACAATGTTGGCCAGCTTGATCCAGCATTATCCAGGGCGCCACAGGAGAGGACTGAGAAAGATCACAAAGGTGATTGACGATAAGCTGGGATCGCCTGCACAGACTATTCAAGCCCATTCGCAACAACTTGAGCAAACAATGGGCAGACTTAACGAAGCAGAGAACAGAATACTGAGGCAGATTCGTCAGTTGATACAGCGAACACACTGCTTCAGTCTTTAACACGCCAAGTTTCGTCACTCCCCGAACACCTGGATGATATAGAAAATCGAGGTCCAAGGAGAAAATTTACACATCATTGGCCTTGTTGAAAATGCTGAAGGAACTAATCCGACTACATATCTTCAGACTTGGATCCCAGAGTTCCTCGGCATTGAGACAAAGTCGGGGATGCTTAAACTGAAGAGATCTCATCTCATTTTTATGCCGAAAGCCGACGCCAGGGGTAGGCCTCATCCGCTTATTGTTTGCTTCCACAACTTTCAGGATAAGCAGCGGGTTGTGGATGCCAGCAGATGAGCAAGAGCCTTTTGTGCTGAATAGCACTTTGTTGGTGCGCTTCGTTCCCCTTGTTATGTGGGAAATACCCCTTGTATATGTATTGTTCACTGTTTTTTTTTATAATACTTGCTATAATGGTCACTGTTGAAGCTCGGGCAGGCTCTTTTTCATTTGAGTACTTAATTTGTTACTTTATATAAAGGGAGGAGCAGTTCCATATCTCTGTATTTGCTCTATACATTAAAATTTGCTCTATGTATTAATGCTGGGTAGTAAATTAAGAATATGCACATGCAATGTTAGGGGTTTAGATTAGATTAGGTTAGATTCAACTTTATTGTCATTGCACATGTGGGTTTGCATGGAACACTAAAACTAAGAAGGGTTATGTCTATTCTTAAGGAAAGAGTAGATATAGCTTTACTATAGGAAACACATCTGGATGGTTAGGCACATTTAAAATGAAAGCACAACTGGATTGGCCAAATCTTATTTTCATCATTCACAACCAGTAGTAGAAGGGTTGCTATACTTATTAATAAGAACATCCCTTTTAATGTTGTAAAGGGTGACAAAGACCGATTTAGTAGATATGTTTATCTTTATGGGGAAGAGGTATCGCTGCTAAATGTGTATTTTAGCTTACAAACCTTTCCCCTGAATTTCTCATCTCAACCTTTGCTAAATTCTCTGTATATCCCTCTGAAACACTTATAATCATAGGGGATTTTAACTGCCTTATGAACTCTTTGATGGACAAATGGCCTGTTAGAAATCCCTTTTATACTAAGCAGTCAAAGGCACTAGTAGCTATCTGCGAAGAACTACTATTTGGATATTTGGCGAACTTTAAACCCCACACAAAGGGACTTTACCTTCTATTCTGCCCGCACAAATGTCATACAAGAATTGACTTTTTTCTAATTAATAATCGGTCAGTTGCTGTGAGTTGGGTAACATTTTGGTATCAGATCACGCCACTGTATATTAAGATTTATTAGTTCAGGGAGTCCCACAAAGGACAAGAAGGTGGCGTTTTAACTCTAGCTTAGTTAAGGATTCGGCTTTTCTCCCTTTTTTTGTGCAGAACTCAAAATATTTATTTCAACTATAAGAGATGTTAGAGCGTTGTTGCAAGACAAATGGAATGTACTGAAAACACATGATGGAGATGGAAGGGAGAGGACAGAAAGGAGTGTGCAAAAGGAAAAAGAGTACTTAAGTGCGTTGCCTGGTTGCGTTGCTCAGTTAAAGTTGCACAGGTAAAGTTGCAGGTCTTTACACTCATAGGTCTTCACACGAGGAGTCTGAACACTTCCACTGACAGACAGCAAACAAATACACAGCCACCCAACACTTCAGAGAAAACACCTATGGTCATCTTGTTAAATTAGCAAACCCAAAAGCCTACGGCACGGCAACTCCTCAAATCTAAACTAAGTGCAGGAACGGAGCAATATGAATAACAAAAGCTTCTTCTTGGTCGGTCAATGGCTATTACTTTAATTACAAATAAATTGCACTCTGTTTACTTGTGCATTAAATTACAAATAAAAATTACAACAAAAATACATATCAGATTGTGCCTTATTTGATTTCAATTTGCAGAATAATCTAATGCCTTTGAGAAACGTTGTATAAATCCCATATACACGCATGTACAGTTTGCAGTTTTGTTCGATGTGAAGTTGAAGTGCACATCTGAAAGAAATATGACTTTTCCGCATCTTAAAAAAAGCGATAAAAAATGCTTGTGTGTGTTTGCAGGTGATCCACTGCAGCGGTTATCTGAAGCTCCGTCAGCTGCTGATGGACATGCCTCTGTTTGAGTCGTGCTATCAGATCGTGGGGCTGGTGGCGGTCGGTCAGTCTCTTCCTCCCAGCGGCGTCACCGAGATCAAACTCCACAGCAACATGTTCATGTTCCGCGCAAGTCTGGACCTCAAACTCATCTTCCTGGACAGCAGGTGAGCTTCACTCCAACACACTACAGTATCCCACAATGCAATGTGCTTAGTGTAACCAGGGGTTCTGCAGGATTCATGAAGGCAAATTTAAGTATTTTTCTAAGAAAGTAAAAAAATGTAAAGACTAAAATAAAAAGAACACAATATGTCAGTCTCTTAATGCAGTGGTTCCCAACCACGTTCCCCCAACACTTCATGTTTTCCATGTCCCCTTAATAAACACACCTGATTCAGATCATCATCTCATTACTAGAGACCTAACCCTGTCAGACAAAGGAGAGATGCAAAATGTGCAGTGTTGGGGGGCCTCCAGGAACGTGGTTGGGAACCACTGTGTCTTAATGCAAATGTCTTAAATTTGGAAAATACAGCTTACAACAGATCTCTCCATTACTTTACCTAACCCTAAAAAAAACTTAGCGGTGATTTTTAATCATTAAGCATTTATGGGCAATGCTATATAATAAAGAAAAGTGCAGCATATGTCTGCTCAAATATTAAAAACACAAGGATGGACGTCTGAAGTAAACAGTGTACAGTGATCTGAACACAATGAGCTTTTTTCGTAAACACAGTAACACATTTACATTTATTCATTTAAGCAGATGCATTTGTCCAAAGCAACATAAGTGCCAACAGTAGAACATTTCAAACATCGTCTGGATCAATACGATTTAAACCAGGATATAAATGCACAGATGATGATATTTTTGAGTGGGTTGTAGTTAAGTGCTCAAATGCTTCTTGAAAATGGACCAGACAGCATGAGGTTGAAGATCATTTCAACAGGGAGGAGCGGTGAAAGGAAACATTGTTTCAGGAGGGTAAATGCAGTCTTGTTTGTGTGTCAGGGTGGCTGAGTTAACGGGTTACGAGCCGCAGGATTTGATTGAGAAGACTCTCTACCATCACGTCCACGGCTGCGACGTCTTCCACCTGCGACACGCGCATCATTTACGTGAGTCACCGCATGCTGTTCATCAGTGCTTCTCAGCCATGTTCCTCGAGCTCCACCGACACATATTTGTCTTATTCTACAATTATTGCCAGTTTGTATAATCTTCTGAGTTTTGTATTTCACAGTTTTTATTGATTTCGAGGAACACTGAATGTGTTTCTGAGTAAACAGATGTTCATATTGAGTCTAGAACTACAGTGAGATCATGTTCACACTCAACACTGAGCTGACTCCTGATCTCTGTCACCATGGCAACACCAGAGCTGTCACTCAACACATGAGAAACAGGCATTACTGATCTGAAAAAACAACTAATATTTCCTTCTAAATTCATTCATTACTTTACTAGTTACTCAAAGTATTCTGATTACCTAACTTGCGTAACTTGTATTCCATTACCACCAACCCTGTCATTCAGTCGTATGTGTGTGTGTGTGTGTGTCAGTGCTGGTGAAGGGGCAGGTCACCACCAAGTACTACCGAATGCTGGCCAAACACGGCGGCTGGGTTTGGGTGCAGAGCTGCGCCACCATCGTTCACAACAGCCGCTCATCTCGGCCACACTGCATCGTCAGCGTCAACTATGTCCTCACGTGAGTGATCTTTCACTTCCCTCAAAGCACTTCTGCCAGACTTATGAAGGGAAATATATGACTCTTTAAAGCCCAAAACACACGGCACAGTTTCCGGCTGTCCCAGACAGGCATCGTGAATCAGTCGTGGTTCCTAATCGGCGCTCTTATGTCAAACAGTGAGAGAGGTTTAAAGATAGCCTACGATACATTTACTGCCCAACCAATAAAACTGTGACATGAAATCAACATCAACGCCACGTTGTGCTAAAACATTAAACTGCTTACCTCAGGCTTTTACTGTTTATAACTTTTACTGTATTTTCTGATCACACTGCAAACAAAAGAAAAATCTTCCTCTGTATTTGTCTTATTTTCCAATACAAATATTAAAAAATCCTTAAATTAAGACACGAGATGCAACATGACAGCAGATAAGAAGTCTTGTTTTATGAAAAAGAAAAAAAAGATAGAAATGATGTGAGTTTATAATTAAAATGAAAAAATATTCTGCCAATGTAGTCTGAAAAATCAGCTTAGTTCAAAGGGAAACAAGTTTTCATTCCTCACTGACAGATATTTGTTATTAATCATAAAGTTTCATAGAAGACTCTTCATTTTGCATCTCCAGTAAATTCATCTTGATTTAAGGGTGTTTAGATATTTTACTGGAAAACAAGACAGAACTACAGAGGAAGAGATTTAGAGATTTAGCAGTTCTTGTGATATTTAATACCACAACTACATGAATTGAAGACTTTCTGCTCTTGTTTCAGACCTTACATTATAAGAAAGGTGGATTAAGACTTGTTCAGACCCGCAGAAACCCTGTGTTCACTAATGCTGTGTATCTCTGCAGCCATGTGGAATATAAACAGATGCAGCTCTCTCAGGACCAGAGCAGATCCAGACCGTCTCTCTCATATAAGACCTCGAGTCTGGTGGTTCCTCAGGACTCACGCAAACAGCTGAAAGCCAAAGCAGCCAAAATCCAAAGCAAACCCAAAGCTCCCCCGTATCCGCAGGTAAGAGCGCTCGCAGGCTCACCCGGGAATGGTTTCCAGACCTCTCTGCATGCTGATGAAGCGGAGTGTCCTTTGTGGAAGTCGAGTCCCTGCAGCCTGCCATCCTGTCAGCAGCAGATGCACATCCCCGAGCCGTCCTACACACACACACCTGCGCAGACACACCTGTCCCGCAGGGAAACACCCTGGAGCTGCGTACACTCAGGTAACAGCCCACACACATCAGAACCACAGACACTTTCTGCTGCTCTTAAATCAGAGCAGACTTTTACATTCATAAAGTCGTGGCATTAAATGTTGCATGAACTGCTAAATTAATGTCTTTCTCAGCATTTCTGTCTTGTTTTCCTGTACAAATATCAAAACATCCTTAAATCAATACACGTTTACTGGAGATTCAAATGAAGATATTGAATGAAGAAGACTTGTTTTTTGCTCATTTTAACAAAATGAAGTGAACAAATAGTAGGGAATGTAAACTTGTTTCTCTTTGAATTAAGTAGATTTTCTGACTTCACTGAGAGATATTTCTTCTTGTTTCAATCGTAAACTCACTTCATTTTGATAGTTTTTTTATTTTTTTTATAAACAAGATTCCCTATCTTCTGCAATTTTGTTTTTTCAGTGTATCTTGACTTATATATATTTAGACTAGTGGTGGGCAAACATAATTTTTTTTAATCTAGATTAATCTCACTGTGATCTTGAAATTAATCTAGATTAAAATGGCTCATTCGAATTCAGCCAAAGGCATTCAGAATATGTGTGTTACCCAAATAAAATTGACAAACAGTAAGTCTTTGAGAAGGGGTTTATCAAGCTAGGTGGTGCTTAAGAAAAGAGGCTCATCTCCTGTTTCCAAAATGCATCACAAAGTGCTTGAAAAAGCTGTAAACGAATCCCACATTGCACAAGGTGCAAACAACCGTACGCCTGTTTCACACATACTCCGTCTGCAGTGCGTATGTGCATTTTTTTTTTTTACTCACCCATGTTAACGGATTCCAGTTGCATTCCAGAAGCATTGCGTCTGCAGCAGTGCAGCGATCGTTTATGTAGCGAGTAGCAAACTGCAAACGCGTCCTGTGTGAAAGCACATCGAGTCTGTGCTGCACCACATACGTAACGCACACGGACTGCATACGCACTGCAGACGGAGTATGTGTGAAACAGGCGTGAGCAGGACCCTAGCTGTGAAAGTCATCATAGCTTGCTTAGTATAGACCCAGCTCCCAACCCAACTTTGAGAATAGATTAATGGCAAAAAAAAAATTATCGCCCGATAAGAGTCTCACGTTAACGCAGCACGTTAAAGCCCATAACGGCCCACCACTAATTTAGACATTTTTTTACCTTTATTTTATCAGAAAAAAGCACACTGAGATTAAATATCTCTTCTACAAGAGCGTCATGACCAAGACTCACATGGATCTAGCAAGTAACATCTATCAAACAGAAATAAAACAACAAAAAGAACCAATACATAACACATAACAATCAAATAAAGCATCTTAAACCCGATGTTTCTCCCTCCATATAATTTAAAATCACTCAAAAACATCCAATATATTAAAACTAAAATTAGAAATAAGATGTATTTTCAAACTGTTGCTCTCACAACCCGCTGTGTGCTGCCACACATTTAGAGAACATATTGACATATTTTGTTGATTTCAATATATTCCATTTTCTTTACTTGGTCTAAGAAAGTTCTTTAAAACTTCTTAAATTTTACTTTCAGAAATCCTGCCGAAACCCTGAGTGACAGATGGACAGACAGTAGGGGTGTAACATTGATGTAGTTATTCTGCGGTTTCATATGCATGAAATTTTAAATCACAAATGATATGTTTTGGCCAGTAGTTGAGAAAGTTCTAAAGACCGAAGGTATCAGCTTCAAAGTTACAATCTTAATCAAGTGATTTGCAAACCTCAAAAATTAAATCAAAAGATTCACGAACCCTCACAGAAGTTCTGACCTGAATCAAATGATTCAGGATCTGATTGAAGGGATACGAGAAGCAGTGGTTTAACCAGTGGCGGCTGGGGCAGTTTCACTAAGGAGGTTCAACCAACTCTGAGTTTAAACTTAAAGTCTGAGTTGACTTACCGTGAGATGGGAAACTCTGAGTTTTCGGTTACAGAACAGCTGAAATGAGTTGGTTTAATCAACTCTCAATTGACTGACTCCGAGTTAAGCGCATGCACCACAACTATAAAAAGCCATTATCAATGGAGCACCGATATTATGACTCCAATTTATTACAATTTACCATGTAAAAAAGTAGCAGTTCTGTGCAACAGGCTAAGTGTAACTAATAATTAGATGCTAGTTATACTTTATACTGGCAGATACATTTGCACCTCAGTATTGTTATACATTAACAGAATGCAATAATATCAGATTGTAAATTATTATATTTATTTATTACAATTATAAATAGTTGTATCATTATTAAACATTCGTAAGGCACTATACTTCGACTTTTAGAAAATGTTGTTCATTTTTATTGAAAATAAATTCTAATGTGACGTGATGGGAAAAGTGAGAAGAACGAGCTCAGTAAAAGCCGGACTCTAACCCAATCAATCGTGTTACAAGCTAGTTTTCTGTCCCCAAAACATTACTGTCTACACCACTGAAGCCGTTATTCATGTGTGTCGTATTTAACCTTGTGTCGATGGAGGGCAGAGCTACGGTAGATTGGCACTTAGTAATAGACACTGAGAATAATCTTGTTTTCCATTTGCATTAAGTAAAATTATGTGCCAGTGTGGTAATAAAAATAATCTTAAGTAAAATGCATTTAAATTAGTTTGGCTGGTCATCGGACTTAGGTGCGACTTAATTATCAGAATTAATTTGACATGAACGAGAGGGCTACAGAGTCTACACTGAAGACAGAGAGCGCCCTCTCGCGGCTGGAGACGGTAATGTTTTCTCTTGGTTCTTGGTTCTAAATAATTGCGACTTATAGTCCATTGCGACTTATATATGTTTTTTCCTTGTCATGACGTATTTTTGAACTGATGCGACTTATAGTCCGAAAAGTTACAGAAGAGCATTTTTCCAGCGTGCATTAATGAAGTGTTTAAAAAGGTGTAGGAGACCGAAATAAACTCTGGGTTTATCGAAGAAAAGCTGCTCCTGACCAGGTTAGGTTCAGAGAGTGAGTTACCATGGTAACGGACTCAGAGTATAAGTTAGCTCTCTTTCAGAAAAGGGCTCGACTTACCCTGCTTTCTCATGTTTGACAAACCTCCCTTTCTGAAACAGAAAACCTAGAGTTTCCCTCATTTAGGGTTAACATACTCAGAGTTTTCACTTAACCTCCTTTCTGAACCAGGCCGCAGGTGCTAAAATATTTTGGGGGGTACAAACAAACAGAAACGCAGTGTTAATACAGTGACAGTGTATCATTACTGCTTAGCTAAAAAAAATGGAAGTTGAAACTTCAGCTACTAAAGCATAAAATAAGATACCATGAATCAGTTAAATTAATGTTAATGTAGGTGTATTATCAGTAAAGTTACATTAAACATGTAATAGTTTATTAATAATAGCAGCCATTTATATTAATGTGACTCAGAGATGAAGGCCATAATACTAAAGTCCACACGAGAGAGCCACAGGACATCAAATCCTTTATGATCTTGTGACGATCGCCTCATGTTTAACTGCATTGCTTCAGTTTTCTTCTGTGTCACTGTGACACAATGCTTCGGTGACAAGACTTTGAAATAACAAACAGGGAAACCAATAAAAGGCATGACTTGCTAACTCCTTCCAAGCTCCGGGATCTGTATTCTTTTCTTCTTCTTCTTCTTCCTCTTCTTCATTTGAATGCATTGATAAAATATTTTTTGTAAAGATAATATAAAATTTACTTCCACACACAAAACAAACGTTCTACAGTTCAGATTTTTTTATTTTTAATACAGTAGGTGCAAACAGGACTGCCAGTTGAATAGTAGGAATATAAATTATGCAATTTCCTGATTATTTTGCAATTTATATTTAACTTATTTCTAACATGTGGCTTATTTAATATTGACGAGCCGCCACTGGGTTAAACTGTTTCGAAAAGCTCAGTTTCACCAGCACTAAATGCTTTTTTAAAATCATGACAAGCAATATTGAAATTAAAAAAATAATGTTTATTTTGATCAGTTTTTTGCTAGTGAATCGCCTAATTGAATGATCGAAGTAAGAAGTTTAAATCATTTGGAGAGGTTTCAAACAGAAAACAAGATTATTTTGCTAACCCACTGGCAGATTATTTTTTATTGTTTCAAGCAAAAAAAATTTACTTTCTTTTCTGAAAAAAAAGGACAACAGTTTTTACTTTTTGATTTTATGATTGTTTGATATTTTGGCTGGAAACAAGAAAAACAAACTTAGAAGGAATTGAATTGGTTTGTCTGTTCCTCTGCTCTTCACGTGTTCAGTCATTCACACGACACTGTCAGCACTGCTACATGAACTGAAATAAGCCAAAAGAATATAAAGAAAGGAAGAATGATCAAATGTGCACCAAGCGGATAAAAGCGACTGCCAATTGCATAAATGTAACTGTTTGATTACCTGCATTACTAGACGGCACATCTAATGGCAGGACTCTGTCTGTCAGGTTCGGCGGGTGATGCATTCACAGCCCAGCTGCTGCAGAGTGGCTACAGACCCGGCGGGGCGTTTAAAGAGGAGTCGGGTCAGAACCGCAGCAGCAGAGAGCATCAGACGCTCCAGGGCTTCGGCCAGAACAGAGAACTCTCAGAACAGATCCACACAGAGGACAAGAGACTCCTGGTGTCCCAGAGCAGAGTCTCTCTCAACCTCCAGCACGTCTGGGCCAAACACGTCCCATCAGGACCCTACACTCTCACCCACTTAACGGATGGGTACCGAGCCGAGGAGGTGCACCGGACCCAGAGCAGCGCTGGCCCTCATTACATCAGCACCTCCGTCATCATCAGCAACGAGAGGTGACCGGCTGCACTTCTGCAGAACCACAGAGCATCCGTTCACACACGCAGCAGCAAGACTGAGCAAGACATCCGGAGTACAGAGGAGGACACGGTTCAGTCATCAAGATCTCCAGATGAACCTTATATATAACCCTGGACCACAAAACCAGTCGTAAGGGTCCATCTTTGAGATACACCATCTGAAGCTCAATAAATCATCTCTCCAGTGATGTGTGGTTTGTTAGGAGGACAATATTTGTCTGAGATACAACTATTAGAAAATCTGAAATCTAAATCTTTAAAGTTGTTAAAATGAAGTTCTTAACGATGCATATTACCAATCAAAAATTAAGTTTTGATATATTTACTGTTAGGCTTCTTCATTGACCATGATCTTTATTGAATATCCTAATGATTTTTGGCATAAAAGAAAAATGTATAATCTTGACTCATACAATGTTTTGTTGTGTATTTCTACAAATACACCTGAGACACTGATGACTGCTTCTGTGCTGCAGGACACAGAGTAGCTGTGTATTATTGTTCACTAAACTCAGATGTGCAAGATATAATCATCCACAGATTGTTTTTGAAACATGATTTTGTGCCAACATTTACAAAACTAAAATATTTAATCCAATTTAGCTATGGCAAAAAAAGAGGAAATGTTTCAGCAGGATTTCTGTAAAAATATCAAAATTTAAAGGTGCAGTAAATGATATCCGAGAAAGGGTGAAAGTGGATCAGACAGAGCGCCAACGCACATCTGTAGCCAATCAGAAGGGGCGTGTCAATCAATGAAGGGGGAGGGGCAAGGCAAGTTTATATTTATATATATATATATATATATATATATATATATATATATATATATATATATATATATATATATATATATATATATATATATATATGGCACATTTCAAGTGCTATACATAAAATAAATTAAAATAATCATATATATGTAATCACAACAACAAAAGCAAAGATTTTTACAACTTTAAATTGAAAAATTTATTTAGAATTAATTAAAAGAGCCAAGAATAGAATAAGGATTATACATAAAATACAGTGCAATCAGTTTGGCCAGTGCTCTTTCAATAAATGCACAGCTACACAAATGAGTTTAGAGTTTATTTAAATGCATTTTAAACTGCAGTTAAATAAGGCTAGTGTTTTAAATCATCTGATCTTTTCTGAAAGCTGTGTTCTGACTGACTCGATCCTAAAGATCTGAGTGATCTGTTAGGTTTATATTCAGTTAACATATGTGTTATATATTTAGGTCCTAGGCCACTGAGTGATTTATATACGAGTAAAAGTACTTTAAAATCAATCGTAAATGTAAGTGGAAGCCAGTGTAAGGACCTGAGGACTGGGGTGATATGCTCAGAATCCTGACAGCAGATATAAAATATTAACCCTTTCTCAGAAACCACTTTACACTAGTGTTCGACTGGAAGCACTGCACAGAGCAACTGGTGTAAGCAATTGGATCACATACGATTTTGAATTACAACCGTACATTAATGTTTTTTGTTCTGTGCAGCGCTGATTCAAGTCGAACACCTACTTATTGTACCTTTAAAGGAGAAGTGTGTAAATCTATGCGACTAAGCGGATTTATTTCACCCACATAATAAATGCACATGTGGAAAATAATGTGTATTGAAAATTAAAACGCATGAACATTTCATTACACCAAATACACAAAATAATGTTCTTTTTAGCAGCATCATATGACCCCGTTAACAGGACATCTCACACTTCAGTTTTAAATGAAGAACTGCTGAACACTGAGCTGGAATGAAACCGAGTGAACCGGTCTGGTTTTCTGTTGTTTAACAACCAATCTTGCAGGTTTCTAACCGGTCACTCTCTTCATATCAACTGCTATAATGAGCACTTTATACTGCTCCAGCATTGTGCAGAGTCTAACAGATGCAGTGGATATTACTAGAATGACTAGTTTGATTAGAATCTCAATAAACATGAGATGACACACATGAGCGTGTTGTGTCGTGACTCTCAGAAACAAAATATTGAACAGAAGTACAGATTTTCATAA
>NC_039252.1:16352329-16354829 GCF_003368295.1 Carassius auratus
AGTCCAACAGGCACCTTTGGTTTCCATTAAAATACAATTTTCATTATAACCAGTAAAACCATTGCAAATTAATTTTTTTTCAACAGAGTACTGAAATAAATGTACTATTGTACGAACTAAAATACTTGAAATCTAGCCTACATAAAGAGAACAGAATGCTAAATGTATAGGACAAAGAGAAACAAACCTTGGCTAACAGGCGTTTAGCTTCTCCCAGCTGCCTTTAGCTTCTTCTTTTTCATGTTTATTTTACTTAACAAAATAAATAAATAAAATAAACTATAATAATACAAATAAAATAAGTAATATTAATACATAAATAACAATTTAATAATTCTTACAAAGATTTTAGACAAGATGACACAAAGTCATAAATTTACAGCTTTTACATTAGATCCATTTATTAGAGATGCTGAGAGTTCCATCGAGATAATGTTCAATAAATACACAGTCAGGTTACACATTTTACACATTTATTCATTTATCTGACGCCTCTATCCAAAGCGACTTACAATTGCTGTATATGTCAGAGGTCGCACATTTAACTAGGGGTTAAGTGTCTTGCTCAGGGACACACTGGTGTCTCACAGAGGACTCAAACCCAGGTCTCTCACACCAAAGGCATGTGCCTTATCCACTGCGCCAACACCCCTAGGTTCTTCTGTCCATTCTGTGAGGAGGATTCTAACCGTGGAATAGTCACTTCTTTGCTGCTGTGAGGCCAGCTAACAGCAAACATGTTTGTTGGACAGACAAGGTGAGGTCCCAAAATTCATTCATTAAAAAATAAGTCAAACATATCTCAGTATCCAACAAAAGAGAACTTAATCCAAAAAGGTGAGAGAGAGGTGCACTCTCAAAAACTTCATATTCTGTGTGATGGCCAGTTCAAGCAGTGATATAAAATAATCTGTCCCAATAAGTTTAAATAGATTTTTACCTTTTATGGGCATTTTTAGATTTATAAAGTCATTCTTTATAAAAGTGTGCATCATCTTTTGATTCAAATTCTTACATGTAATCTGTGAATTAGAATAATAAGACATTTGGTACCAAACATATGATATCAATATCAATAAAATGCATCTGTGCACTGCAGAAGAAACACAGAAGCTGCATCTGAAGAGGCTTAATGCAGGACATGAATGCATTTACAAATCCAGAAATAATGTTAAGATATATTAAACAAAATGTTGAATAATGATATCTTAAATAAAAAAATATTTAAGATACTTTAAAGGTGAAATTAAAGTTGGCAGTAGGTGGTTGTTAATAATTGTGGCTGTGTTTGGAATTATTTTTTGTCAAATTTTTGTTGTGCAAAAACAGGCAATATAGTGTTTACAATACAAGTCTTTTAATATTATCTTCCTGTTTATGGAACTGTTGTATAAAATAAATATATTATTTGTAATCATTACATATTGTCTCATTAATTATATGAAATCATACAAATATATACATTTTCTGCCCCCATATCTTGAATTTTGTGATCATTCTAAATGTTTTTTTGATCAACTGAATCATGCAGTGAAAGAACACACTGTAAATGCACATTCATCACATTTTGTTTGGTTTCTGCGGTATATTCGATGATGTCAAATAATCGCACATTGTTATAACAACATCTAGGATATAACGGCAGACGATGTATATGGCACAGCGCTAACACGGAGGAGTGTCAGACTCACCTGTGCATCCATCTGATGTAGTATAGCGGAGTACAGCTGGAACACGGACAGGTGAGCTCCAGAAGCGTGACGGAGTGTATCCTGGCGTTGATGCAGACGCTCAGGGTTGCTGTTCCTAACATTGAAGACACAGCCTGCAGGAAATACCAGCGAGGTTTGCAGCGTGAGAGAGAGAGTTGGGAGACGAGCGGTGAGTAAGTGTTCAAATGCAAATGACAAACACCTGTGTCTGATTCCAGTAATTGGTGTGGAGAGACCTGAGATGGACTGCTATCTGCTGGGAAGACAAGCCTGCTCTGGAGAGCCCTGTGAAATTGTTGTATACTAATTGTGCTATATTGAGCGCTGGTAGCACAAAGTTTTGTTTGTTTATTGAGTGCCTAATAAAGTTCACCAGAAGCAGTCCCTCTGACCCCGTCCTCTTCCTTCCTACCGATCACTGACTTTATTACACTGGTGCCGAAACCCGGGAAGGAAGCAGGAGAGCCGCCAGCATCATGCTAACTCCATCAAGCACGCTATTGTAGATGTCATCTCATCCCTCGCGGTCCTCCATCAACAACATCAAGCGCTGCTGGACACGAGGACTGACCAGGACAGTTAATAGATGGACAACAAAGTAACTGCTGTTAATTATTTGAAAAAGTAACTGATATTTCCTTCTAAATTAAGAAGTAATGCATTACTTTAATAGTTACTTGAAGAAAGTAATCTGTGTATGATACGCTTTTTTGACTCTTTATAAATTGCACATACAACACTTGCACAGATTCAGCTAATAATCTTCTTTACAAATCTACTGAAGAACA
>NC_039252.1:16359829-16362329 GCF_003368295.1 Carassius auratus
GAGAGAGAGAGAGAGATTTTGTGTGTGTATGTGTGTGTGCTTTTGTTGTGGCCACAAAGCCAAAGGGTTAGTTACCCAGAGCCCCAAGGGGTCACACACAAACACACACACACACACACACACACACACACACACAGACTGAACACAGATAGACAGGCACACACACACTCTCTCACTCTCTCTCTCTCACACACACACGGGTGTTTCCCAGCAGCACTCAAGCGTCTCAGCACAGGTTTGAAGGGGGATTCTGCTTCTAGTGATAGATCCTTCATAGATCCTCTTCTGACTATTATTAATTCCTCATTGTGATTAGGATATGTCCCCAAAACCTTCAAACTGGCTGTTATTAAGCCTCTCATCAAAAAACCACAACTTGACCCCAAAGAACTAGTTAATTATAGACCAATCTTGAATCTCCCTTTTCTGTCCAAGATACTAGAAAAGGTGGTATCCTCACAATTATATTCCTTCTTAGAGAAAAATGGTATATGTGAGGATTTCCAGTCAGGATTTAGACCGTATCATTGTACTGAGACTGCTCTCCTTAGAGTTACAAATGATCTGCTCTTATCATCTGATCGTGGGTGTATCTCTCTATTAGTTTTATTGGATCTTAGTGCTGCGTTTGACACAAAGTGCATTAGCATGGTTCAAATCATACTTATATGACCGTCATCAGTTCGTAGCAGTGAATGAAGATGTATCATATCGATCACAAGTGCAGTAAGGAGTACCTCAAGGCTCAGTACTAGGGCCGCTACTCTTCACGCTTTATATGTTACCCTTGGGAGATATCATCAGGAAACATGGTGTTAGCTTTCACTGTTATGCCGATGATACTCATTTCTTTGCGACCTGGCAAGACATGCCCATTTGAAAAATGGTTCAGTTAGGAACCTAGGTGTGCTATTTGATAGCGATCTTTCCTTAGAAAGCCACGTTTCTAGCATTTGTAAAACTGCATTTTTTCCAAAAATATATCTAAATTACGGCCTATGCTCTCAATGTCAAATGCAGAAATGTTAATCCATGCATTTATGACCTCAGGGTTAGATTATTGTAATGCTTTATTGGGTGGTTGTTCTGCACGCTTAGTAAACAAACTACAGCTAGTCCAAAATGCAGCAGCAAGAGTTCTTACTAGAACCAGGAAGTATGACCATATTAGCCCGGTCCTGTCCACACTGCACTGGCTCCCTATTAAACATCGTATAGATTTTAAAATATTGCTTATTACTGATAAAGCCCTGAATGGTTTAGCACCTCAGTATTTGAATGAGCTCCTGTTACATTATACTCCTCCACATCCGCTATTAAAGCCCCGTTCACACCAAGAACGATAACTATAAAGATAACTATAAAGATAACGATATTAGCATCCACACCAGTGAATGATATTGTATTTATTCACGCGTGTCTGCCGTTTTAAATTCTCAAGCTTGTTATAGCACAATGGATTCCGATTGGCTGTCAATGTTTGTATCATTCATTATCAGCTAGCAAAAAACGTTCTGAGAATGATTCCAACAATATCATTTATCTGTGCCTTTATCATTATAGTTGGCATTTGTTGCATCCAGTGGGGACATAATTATGGATTATAATGACGTATAATGTCTTTTTACGCATTGCATTACACCATGTAAACATAAAACCATGTCTGAATTTGTGAATGAGGAAATGACAAACAACAAGCACTACTCTTTACACTACTCAAAACTTGCATTTGAATCATCAGTGGCAAATTATTTAAATATAAAAAACATACTTGCAGACTATGATTCAGAACAGCCAGCATTGTTGTCTACTCTTCAGGATCAGGGAACAATCCTCCATAAAATGTGCCGCACCAATCTGAATATTTGAGTTGAACTGTTCTGGAACAGTGTTGTAAATTCAACGTCACCACTGATTTCTAGTTCTGTCCTCTTTTGGGAGACCAAACAAACTAGCTTTGCTTTCACAATAAAACGCAACGTTAGTGGTTTAAATATTTTTCTGCCTTGTTTCTTGAGTTTTAGCTCCGTCACGTTACTTTTTATCAACTATTTTTTATCTTTAAAATCTATTTAATGCACCATCATTGAGAATATATTCTCTGTCCTATTCTACAACAATCGTAGCGCCTTGTTATCACTAGTTTTATTTTGATTGCCCAAGTCCGCTATTTAGCTTATAACCTATTAACATCGCTATGTCGAAGGTATGTCTACCTAAGTGATTATGGTACTGACCATTTCTTTGTATCATGCATGCTGCATTTCACTGATATCAACTATATGTCTCAGCACTCTATGGGCAGAACTATTGTTCCAGCCACCAAAGACAGATTTGCAAATAACCTGCCTGATTTATCTCAACTGCTATGTGTACCCAAAAATACACATAAACTAGACTAACTAACTGGCACTATTATGGGCATTGGCATCTTTTCTAATACAGTAGAAGCTGTTGCCCCCATCAAACTGAAAAAGATTAGTGAAAAACCTACTGTGAC
>NC_039252.1:16369829-16414829 GCF_003368295.1 Carassius auratus
TCTTTTGAGGAGCGTTTGTTTCCAGAAGCTTTACTTTCACTGTTCCTCAGCGGAGGAATGATCTTCACAAGCTTCCAGAACATCTCACATCTTCTGAGGAGCGTTTATTTCTTCAGCTCTCCATCACTGTGTTATATGTGCGGATCATTCACATCTCATTACTGGAGATATAGAGTGATATTCAGATCAGTTTATATCAGTATCTGCTCTACTATTAGAAACATCTCACTGATTTACAGCACAAGCAGCAGAATATCATCATAGAAATATCAGCATCTGCAGCAAACTCATATTTATGTGTGAGTGTAGTCTAAAGTTTCATTATACAGGGTAAAATGTCAGATTGGCTTTCGAGAAAGAAATAAGAAAAACACTGTATAATCAATGAATAATATATTTAAAACATTAAAGAATTGTTCCCTGGCTAAACAGGTCTGGTAGATCTGAAGCTTCAGAGAGAGACGAGAGAGCGCTGGTGTAATAGAGACGTGACGGGGTCACGGGGTCACGGGGTCACGGAGATCCTGCTCTGTTTCTGACCTTGTGAAAAACAGCGAGAGTCTCCGGCTGCCCATTATTACTGTGTGCTGCTCAAACAGAGCGCTAATACTCTCATCACACACACACACACACACACAAACACACACACACTCACACACACACAGGTGTGTCAGTGAATACGGAGACACACACAGAGGTCTGGCACACGCTCAGCTCTCGAACACACTGCACTCAAACTAGAACAATAGCACTTGATCGGAGAGCAACAGCACATCTGGAAATTACTCTGATAATCAGGCCAGGGGAAATCAAACTGTAGATGTTTTTCTTCCTCGTTACCTTCCAGAGCTAATGACAACACTGTCACTCCCAATCACTCCAGCCGCGCTCGGCCGTGCATTACTCAAACATTATGACAGATCTAATGACTTCCACCTGCTCCCTGCAGCTTTCAGACGCCTTCAATTTAGTCCTAATTCAGTTTTTCCTTTTCATTTGTCTGGATTCCTTTTAATGATTAAATTTTATTTTTTTAATCCAGAAACAATTCTTATATAAATATATTTCATGATTTTAATTAATACTTTTGGTTGTTACTAAATTATGTTTTAGCACGTCTATTATTATTTGAATGAATACATTTTTTTTATTTTATTCTTACAATAGTCTAAATAAATTATAACAAATTAAAGCATAAAACATAAAAAAATATATTTAGTTTTTTTGCCAATAAATGGGATTTTCTATTCAAATTAAAACATGAAAGAAACATTGCATAATTATAAATAATGTTTTAACAGTAGTAGTAGTTCTAGCAGTGATACTTTTATTCTATTGAATGATAGTAATATATTTCTGCCACAATGTCTTCAGTTAAACCAAACTTTTATTTTGACGGGTCGCTGTGCATATATTTGACACTAGTTTAACTCAAATAATAATAATAATTCCTTACATTTATATAGCATGAGCACTCGGTGCTGGCGTCCACCAGCAGTGTGCAGCATCCACCTGGATCACGTGACGGCACCCATAGTGCTCCAGAACACCCCCCACACACTCACTGGTGATGAAGCTGATATGGGGATTGTGTTTGAAAGGGTCAAAGCATTGACATTCACAGAGCTGATATTCACAGATACTAGTCCATATTGTAATTTGATTGAAGTGTAATGACCTACTTTTTAATAGTCATCCAAACTTTGACATTCTGTTTTTATGATGGGATTCCAGGATTCTGTCTGTGTTTCTGCATCGCTGAAATCCTAGAGGCCTAAATGAAAGGCTTGAGGATCTGTGCTGACCCGTCCGTGTACAGGACGCTCTCTGTGTTTGCAGGAAGAAGGGGTCAGAGAAGCTCGGGGGGTGGGGGGGGGGGCTCGGTGTCTAACACACTCACCTTCAGATCCAGAGACTCGACTCCAGCCCACACCACCTTCAGCACTGCACCGAGCCGTCTGTCTGCTCCTGCGACACACACACACACACACACACACACAAGCTCTCTCTCACACACACACACACACACACACACTGCTTTGATTGATGTGTTGCTGAACAATCGGTCTGATGTGTGTCAGTAGAGATGCGGCACTCGTTAATTAGGCGATCAGTGAATAAATATATTTACAGTATGAAATGTACAAAATATCTTCATGAACATGATCTTTATTCAATATCCTAATGATTTTTGTCATAAAAGAGAAATGTATAATTGTGACTCATACAATGTAATGTTGTCTATTTCTACAAATATGTTACTGTCTGTGACACTGATGCTGCTTCTGTGCTGCAGGGACACGTCTAATAATAATTGTAAAATAATATTAATGACACTTAAAGCAAAAATATAATAATAATAATAAAAGGAACTACTATTAATAATAATAAAACATTTGATAATAATTTAGCTAAAAATAAACATTTCCTCTTCTTCAGTCCATGAAGGTGAAGAACGCTCAGAGCACCGGGGACAGACGTGAGGAGGACGTGTCCACAGACAAACACTGCTCCGATGACCCTATCATCAGCTGGACACACACCGTCCCTGGAGAGCGTCCGCATCTTAATCACAGCTCCTCATCAGAACAGACACACAGGTGCATTGTGGGACACAGCAGACACTGCAAGCTTCACAACAAGAGACTCACCGCATCAGCGACGCTTAGTAAATGATTGATGAGAAAGAAAGTGTTTCTGTCTGAAGTGTCAACCAGAGCAGAGAATGGAAAACTAGAGGAACGGATGTCAAAGATGTGCTTCGCCGCACTGTATTTACACACACACACACACACACACACACACACACTGATGTTCAGTGTCTGTATTACACACACACACACACACACACACACTGATGTTCAGTGTCTGTATTACACACACACACACACACACACACTGATGTTCAGTGTCTGTATTACACACACACACACACACACACACTGATGTTCAGTGTCTGTATTACACACACAAACAGATCTTCACATTAGTAAGATTGGGAAAAAAACTGTAATATTGTGAAATATTTTTATAATTTAAATCATCTGTTTTCTGTGTGAATCTGTGTTAAAGTGTAATTTATTTCTGTGATGCTCCGCTGTATTTTCAGCATCATTCCTCCAGTCTTCAGTGTCACATGATCTTCAGAAATCAGAATAATATGATGATTCACTATCAGTGTTGCAACTGTTGTGCTGCTTTATTCAAAGCAGAAATGCTGTGTAACAATATATACAAACGTTCAAAAGTATGGGGCCAGTACATTCTTTCTTTTTAAAATTCAGCTTTGATCACAGTAATCAAATATATTTTAAGTATGAAAATAGAAAACTGTTATTCACAATATTGTTGTTTCAGTATTTCTGAACAGACAAACGAAGCAATAATGAGCATAAGATATTTTTATACATCAATATTAGAGATGACTTTACATTTTGAGTAAAATAAGGTTGTCACAGACAAACACTGACACCTAGTGGTCATAAATGTGTATTACAGTGCCTTAGTTTCTTCTGTTGACAGGAGTTTGTCAATCATTTCACTATTTGTGTTGTGTTGTGTTATTACAGCATGAATCATCTGAACACTCGGTACAAAAAACATCACTTTAAATCATTTCATTGCTACAATATTCCTGAACAAGAATAAAATAATCTGATCAGACTATATCAGACTTTCTTCAACTCTGTCCAAGCTAAAAACCACAAACACAAATACACAAAGTTAAAAATGGTTTGTCAAATTAAAAAACCTTTGAAAATAAATGTGAAGAGCAGTCTTCAGAATCAAAGCTATAGGAAGTGTTGGGAAAAGTTACTTTTAAAAGTAGTGCATTACAGCATTGGGTTACTCCCTAAAAAGTTAGGGACTTTTTAGTTACTTTTTATGGAAAGTAGGCCCTAATAAGTTACATTACTTTTGCATAACTAATTAAATCTGGGCAGGGCTTGCTTGTTTGATTTTAATATAAAGAGTTCTTCTTTTAGAAATGTATAAGTCCGTTCACACTAAAAGTGAAGTGAATGCGGCTCAGGCTGAAGGAAATGTAAATTCAGGTCTGTACAGTAGAGGGCGCCGCTCAAACTAATCACATGAAGAATATGACGCAGAAGAAGAAAGATCAGCAATAACACATCAAACACCAATTTTGATTATTAGTCTGATTGAACTGGATCAAAGAAGTTCAGCAGAAAAGAGATTGGATAATAAAATAGGTGTAATGCATGTAACCTTGTTTAACATATTTAATTATTTAACACATTACTTTGTAATATTCAGATTTTGTTTTCATTAATTGAGCAATTTTTTGAGAGATAATCTTGTGAAAACATATGATCAAAAAACAACTGGTACAGAAAAATTTGATATTGACGATAATTTAACTGAACAGAATGGTTGAGTTGCATAAATGGTCAGCATGGTCTGAGAAAGTAAAATGGGCATTGTGGCATTATCTTGTTTTTAGATGATCTAGCCTACATGAGGTATGTTTTTAAAAGTCGTTTTAATGCTATTACTTGATAAACTTTCCTATTGTTTTTCACTTGTGTTTTAATATATTAGCTAGCATCGGCTATTGATCTGATGTTCCATTGTTCTGCATTGCCACTGTTGATCTGAATAAATAAGCTATGCATTGGCTGACATAGAGTGTATGCTTATTATTGGGTCATTGCTATAATATATGTATTTTAAGTAATTTTAAAAGCTATTCTTCACTTCTATTTCTATTCTATTTTTATTCCCTCAAAAAAAATACTAATTATGATTTTTCGGTTACTTGATAATTAGCAAAATAATCGTTAGCGACATCCCTAAGTATCAGAAGGCAAACTGGAAAGCAGCAGGATCCAGTGGTTGTGCACTAGAGTGCGTGTTGATAGTGTCCATTACCTGACACTGGACGGTCTCTCCGCTGTCGTCACCATGACTGAGCACACACCAGCCTCATCTCCTGCGCTCCTCTTCCTCTTCATCTGCAGACCCGGGATGTTCTCCAGCTCTTGATGAAGTTGTGGAGAGTCTCTCAGCTCCGTCGGCTCGCTGTGATGCTTGGCTTCGATCCTCCACCTTATTGGATATAAGCGCTGCTTTTCCATAGTTTTTTCTGTGTAGACATGGATGTGTTTGACTGTTGAGTTTGTGTCTCTTGCAGTGTCTCTTATAAAACTTCTTTCTAAAAACGCTGCTCAAGTTAAAAGAAGCTACAGCTCACACACCTCCCAGCTTTCCCATTCCTAGGTGACAGAGACCGCGTGTGAATGCAGCAGGTCAGAGCAGTGAAGAGAACCAGAGACCTTGCAGTGGTGCACACTCACTCACTAGTCACAAACACTTTACATGCTCAAAATAATAATAAAGTTTTCACTGTTTCCCCAACAAATGCTGCAAAACATATTGACCCAAAAAATGTTGCAAAACACTTTATCAGAACACAGTGTAACACCACATCGTCAAAAAGGCAAGAGTGGTTCCACCTGAGGAAAGTCACAGTGGGTTTTACTCAAGATACTTCCTAGTCCCAAAAGAAGGAACTCGAGCTCTCCGTCCCATATTAGATCTTTGTGCACTGAACAAATACCTAAGGAAGTACAAGTTCAGAATGCTCACCCACTCTACACTTCTGCAATTTGTGTACCCAGGTGACTGGTTTACCTCAATCGACCTGAGGGATGCACATTTTCACACAGGTTTCTGCTTATACAGAAACCTCCCCATGGTGCAGCCTGGGAAACACTGACTGGTACAATCCGATAGTTTCTATCTGATATTACTACCGCCAGTAGGCCAATACCTGTATACCAACCTGAGCAATCAAACAGATGGTGATGCAGAAGAAAAACAGATACTCGCCCCCCTCGGGGCCTGCACTTTTAATCGCCTCAATTAATATTGAAGGTTTCTCCAGACACAGGGCAGACATACTAGAAACAGCGGTCAGATGCTTCAATATAGTGTGCATGTAGGATACCCATATCGGCCCTGAACAACACCGACCAGTCATCCCTGGAATGAAGCTGGTGGCTGAGATCTGACACAGACAGTATGGATCAGCTGTATTCAGCAGACCAAACCTTGCGATCGAAGAGGTTTGCACCCATATCACCAAAGGGCAAATGGAAACCATCACAGTTGCCCTCCCGAATGTCTCTGTCACATCTGTGTATAACCCCCCCATAGCCCGTTCCTCCACCCTGAACTGCCAGATAGATGCAAAAGGAAATATAACATCAGCATCGGGAACTTCAATGCTCATAGCACACTCTGGGGTTATGAATTGAACAATCAAGATGGTGATGAAGTTGAAACCTGGCTTGAGTCGAAACACCTGACCCACGACACTAAACTGCCAAAATCTTTCCATAGTGCCAGATGGAAACAAGGATATAACCCAGATCTCGTTTGCATGAGCAGTGAACTAACATCGAGAGCTGTGAAAGCGTCTTGGATCCTATCCCCCACACGCAACACCGGCCAATCACCGTAACCATCCAATCTGTTCTCGAAGCAACTACCTTCCCCTTCCGCAGAAGGTTTAATCTGCGGAGGGCAGACTGGCTGTCGTTCCAACAGGAGATTGAAAACTCCATCTCCAGTATTCCACCACACCACAAAAACTACAACATGTTTATAGACTTGCTGAAAAGGTCAGCCAGGCGACATATACCAAGAGGATGTCAGACCGAGTATATCTCCGGGCTGTCGGGAACATCTAATGAAATATTGAAAGCTTACCACGAGGCATATCATGAGGACCCTTTCTCCCCCACCACCACGGAACTCGGAGAGACCCTGCTGAACAAAGTTGGGGAAGACCAAAGGCTAGCCTGGAAGGAGCTGTTAGAAAATACCAACATGACCAACAACAGCAGGAAGGCATGGGCCACAATCCGCCGCCTCGGCGAAGACCATACCACACCTCCCACTCTCACAACAGTCACAGCAAATGCAGTTGCAGCACAGCTGGTGGAAAACGGTTGCAGCCAAAATCGGCGCAGACCCTCAGGAGAATACCGCCGGACAGCGGTACCGGTCCACTCACAATCAGCTAGTGCACTTACAAAGCCTTTCCATCCACAAGAACTGGAAGCTGCAATGAATATGATGAAACCTGGGAAAGCAGCAGAAACCAACGATGTACTGACGGAAATTATACAGCACCTGGGACCTAAAGCAAAGACCTGGCTCTTAGAACTGAAGAACTCATGCATGGCAGAGAAAATAACCCCATGGAGAAAGGCCAAGACAGTCGCTTTTAGACATTACTGGTGACTCAGACCTGTGCCAAATCATCAAAAGCCTCCTTAACAACAGGCGCTTCTTTGTCCAATTAAACTAACCCTAACCCCCCTCCTTTTCAACATCTACACTAATGACCAACCACTTCACTCACAATGCCGCCGCTTTATTTATGTGGACGACCTCTGCATCATGTCCTGGAAAATGCACTCCAAGAGATGACAACCTACTACAAAAACAACCACCTGAAACCCAACCCATCAAAAACTCAATTATGCAGTTTCCATCTTAAAAATCAAGATGCGAAAAAAGAACTGAGCGTCTCATGGGATGGCCACAAACTCTCCAACCACCCTCACCCTGTGTACCTGGGAGTCACACTCGACAGGACACTCTCTTTCAAAACTCACCTACAGAACACCAAAGCCAAGATCAACACTCGCAATAACATTCTGCGTAAACTGGTAAACTCAAAATGGGGTGCCGATCCATCAACCATCCACGTAACTGCCCTAGCCCTGTGCTTCTCCACAGCTGAATACCCATGCTCAAGCTGGAGCCGCTCCCACCATACCAAACTGATTGACACAGCCCCTCAACGACACCTGCCGCATTATCCAGGTTGTATAAAGTAAGTACCAGTCCCGTGCATTGCTCCCTCTAACATCAGACGATCCATCATCGCCCAAGACGAGCGGAGAGCACAGGAGTTTGACACCCCCTGCATGGACACATAGCACCCCCACCCCGTTTGAAATCGAGAGCCAGTTTCCTGCTGACAGTCCCACTTCTCCAGACAACCAAAGAAATAGCAAGGACCAACATTTGGAAAGATGACTGGAACCAGCTAACTACACAAGCCCAGGATTGGATGGAGAGAGGAATCACCCCGACTGAATGTCTCGCCAGCGGGCACGACCTTCCGTGGCTAACCTGGAAGACCCTCAACAGACTACCAGGATCTGGTTGAACCGAATCCATCAGCTGTGACCTGCGCCAGATACTGGCAGAACGACATCTGAAAATGCAAAGGATTCGAAGAAGAAGACAAGAATATATCCACCCCAGAGGAAATTTCTGAGGCTTGCATTCCTTGGCATGGCATACGAATATCTAGTTCTTTCCTTCGGCCTGTCCCTCAGCCCAAGGGTATTTGTGAAATGTACAGAAGCAGCCCTAACTCCGCTCAGGGAGAAAGGCATTTGTCTCGCTACTTACATATATGACAGCTGGTGAAAGCTCAAGAAAGAGTGTTTTAGTTCCAAGACAGTCAATAATATATCTGGGATTGTTACTCAATTTAATGACTTTTTTTTTTTTTTTGTTCTGCACGGATATCACATGGATACAGTACAAGGAGGAAATGAAACCCAATTGGGTTTATACAGAGTTCCACTCCACTTGCATAAATAAACAGAAAAAGGCACGCAGACAAATAAGTTGAAAAATAAAAAAAGAGGGAAAAAACATTTTCAGAAGCATGATTATCCTAATGAAAATATCTTAAATTTACAGATGTTAAAGGGTAATAGTAAAGGAGAAACAAAAGTAAAGAGCAGCATATGAGAGTCAACAAGACTATAGTATACTGCAGAGTACTATAACCAAAGCTGTCATTGTAAAATCAAAAGATCTTTCAACTGTTTTTTAAAGACAAGCAAAGAGGACATGGATCTTAGAGACAAACTTAATTTACTCCATAGTTGAGGACCCCTAAAGCTGAGGTCAGTTTTATGACCTGAAGTTCTAGCGAACGGTAAGAAAAGATTTATTTCTCTATGCCTGGTTTGATGGATATGAGTATCTGAAATAAAAGTAAAGAAGTGTTGTAATGTTGGTGGGATATCTTCTCTCTTATAAATAAACTTATGAATAAATATGCATGATAAATAAACATTGACTTTCTCAATTGATAAAATCTTGTATCTGAGAAATAGAGGTGCAGAAGGAGCATATTTAGAAGAGTAGGAAATCATACGCAAGAACTTCTTCTGAATTTTAGCAATTTTGCGAGATAAGTGGGAAAAGTAGCACCCCAGACAATATTACAATAATTCATAAAGGGAAATAAAAAGCTGTAATAAAGCGTTAGATGAGCAGATGAGTGAATTGAAGGTAAAACAATTCTTAGAATATTTAACATTTTAGAGGATCTTGTACAGACTAGATCAACGTGTTTGGACCAAGTTAAACCTTCGTCAATCAGGACACCGAGAAATTTTGTTGAAGCCACTTGAGTAACTGGAGCTCCATCAATTTCTATACAAGCATATTCTTTGGGGTAGAATTTATTAATTTTGTGAAATATCAGAAAAATACATTTTTTGACATTTAACGTTAGCTTGTTAGTGCGAAACCAATTTGATAATATTTTTAACTCGTCATTAACATGTTGGATCAAGGTGACAAAATCCCTGTGTACTGCAATGAGGTTGGTATCATCTGCAAATAGTATCGGTAGAAAATGATAACAAGAAAGGAATAAATCATTAATATAAATTAGAAACAATAAAGGACCCAGAATAGAACCCTGAGGAACCCCAAATGAAATTTTAGAAGTTTTAGAAAAGAAACCATTGAGATAAACAAATTGTTCTCTGTTAATAAAGTAATTGCGAAACCAAACCAAGGCAGTACCCTCCACGCCATATCTATGAAGCTTAGAAATCAAAATATCATGTGAAACAGTGTCAAAAGCCTTACTCAAATCGAGAAAAACACCGAGCGCAATTTTTTTATTATCGAGGGCATTTGATATATAATTTACAAGCTGTATTAATGCATGTTCTTTTGAATATTTTTTTCGAAACCCATATTGATGTTTGTATATAATGTTATTAACAATTCAATGTTTATTTAATCGTTCATAGACGAGTTTCTCAAATATTTTAGAAATACAGGGCAGAATAGATATTGGACGATAATTGCTAAACACCTTTGTATCACCTGATTTAAAAATGGGAATAACTTTTGCAATTTTAAGAGCTTGGGGAATAATTCCAGATTGAAATGATAAAGAGATTACATAAGTAAGAGGTTGAATAATATGATCAATGGTCTCCTTAAGGAGGATACTCTTAATGCCATCGTGGCCAGGGGCTGAGTTCTTTAAAGAAAAAATAATATCTCGGACCTCCTGCGTAGTTGGGTGATCAAGATTAAGGAGGGGAGAGTACCGCCAATTTATTTGGCTACATGGATCATTATCCGTTTTCTGGATATTGTGTGCTAAATCAGAACCAATTTTGGTAAAGAACTTATTGAAGCCATCAGCTATATCAATAGGGTCTGATAGACACCTATCATTGTCCCTCATCTCTGTGGGTGCAGATGCAGCCTTCCTATTACGACTCAGTACCTGATTTATAATGTTCCAGGTTGATTTAATGTCATTAGAGACTCGATTAAACTGGTCGGCATAAAACTTTTTTTTAGTCGCCTTAATTAAGCTTGTGAATTGGTTCCTATATTTTTTTGTATGTTTCTAGGTTATGAGGAGTAGGCTTGGTGACAGACTTGCGATACAACCGATTGTTCTTTCTAGATACTTTCCTCAATTCACCAGTAAACCAGGGTTTGTCTCTAGCTACTTTGGATTTCACAGCTATCAGAGGAAAACTGGATTCCAGAGCAGAATTAAAGCTAGTCAAAAATAATTTGAATATTCCAATATTTTTAGGGGTGAAATTTCTATATTTTACATGCGCATTATTGGTAATACAAGCTCCAAAGACAGAATGTATAATTTGAAAGACTGGTAAATGATCAGACACGTCACACCATAACAGCCCTGATGACACTTTATAGTCACAGGAGTTAAACAAAATATTATCTATGAGAGAGGCTGAGTGTGTGGTAACCCTGGTAGGTTTTGTTATCAAAGGGTAGAAATTTACAGAGTATAGGGTATTAAGAAAATCATGTGTAGCAGTGTAATCAGCATGTAGAATATTCAAATTGAAATCACCGTGTAACAGACAGAGCTTATGTTCCTTTGAAATAATATCTAAGGTTGAATCAAGTGCATCAATGAAGGTATTTATATCAGAAGCAGGTGGTCTGTAAATGCATCCAATCACAATGCTTTTCCCTTTAAATAAATAACATGAGAGAATTTCTACAAATAGAGATTCTACTAATGTTAGGTTGAAGTTATTACTTGAATCCTTTCTGAGAATATATTTAAATAAATCTGACACGTACAGAGAGACTCCTCCTCCTCTTTTCATTTCTCTACAAGAGTGGATAACATTATAGTGTACTAGATTATAGAGATGTGATGTGTCATTATGAAGCCATGTTTCCGTAAATGCTAGAGCTGAGAAGGAGTGTGACAAGGTAGATAAGAAGGTTTTAAAGTGATCAAAGTTTTCTCTGAAGCTACGTGCATTCACATGAATCGTGGAGAACGAGGTTTGATCAGAATGTGTAGGAGACAAGCAAGGCAAGAAATTAAACTGCTGTTCGGTATAATATTCACACGACAAATTAACAGAATTCAGATAATTGTTATTGGAGTCAGGATTAAAAAAGGTTTCATAAATTCCAGAGTTGTTGTCAATGTTCAGCTCAAATGGGTTCAGAGTCCGTGAATCTATTACAGGTGCTGCGTATTTCCAGTCACTTGTTATAAGACTAGAGTCAATTGATGTCATAATAAAGAAATGTTAAGATAGTACCTTGTAAGAACAACATCACACCAAAAAGACTCAAGTTCAACCAACACATCAGGGTTAATCCTTTCACTCAATAAACCCGAACAATCCATCGGCAGCAGTAGAAACAGGAGTTCTTGAGAGTGAAATGATTCATTTATATTCATCCAGCTGATTTGATTCCCGTATCGCCAAAACCTTCACATCCTCTGGTCGTAATCCATTCGTCTTAATCCACACTTTGCAGTTCCGGGTCCATGTCGACTGAATCTTTCCATTTTTACGTAGTAATCTAGCGTCCTTAGCAATATCGGCATTCTTCTTAGTGAGATGTTCGTTGAGGTAAACCTTCGTGCCCTTCAATTTCCCCCCTTGACTCAACAGCGCGATTTTGTGTTTGTGGTTCACAAAGCGCACAATGAAGGATCGTAGAATGACGCTTCTTAGGTAGCAAGTGACAGGCAGAAAAGTTTTCACTCTGAACTTCAATATCTTTGCTCACCAAGAATGAAACAACCTGCTGTTCCAGAGATTGGGTCTCCGTCTCCGGTGCTCCAGCCACTGGATCCGCCACCCTCGCATAGCTACGGTGTTTCGTTTCCAAGCCAGTTATAATGAGGTCGTTCATTCTCGTGTGCTGTTCAAGATCATCGATTCGATTCTCCAACATAGCTATTTTCTCATCTTTCTTCATCAGTAACATCTTAAGCGACTGAATATCAGCTGACAGTTTCTCATTCAATGCCGTCATGTTTTCCTGTTTAGTTACATTTTTCAGCGTTAAGCTGATCAGTTCCAATTGTTCCTCCACTCTTTTCATCTGTGCAATCATGGGCCCTCCCATACTTGATTTAGTTTGTTTTCAAAAGTATAATTCGTATGATGGATTAATGAGGTGAAACACCAACAAAGCCAGAGCTCCATTCTACCTCTGAGCTGCGTGCCGCCATTTTACGTTACGTTATTCAGAGTTCAACTGTCAGAGGAGAGAGTAATAAAATGTATGCAATATCTGGCCGAATTTGGGAAAGGGAACAGTGTTTCTTTTCGCATATGCCTCAGACTATTAGGACTGATGACCTCAGTTCTAATAGTTATTCCTTTATGCAGACTATTTATGAAAGTGTTTCAACACTGGGCAGCCTCTCTGAGACTGGACCTGTTATGTCACTCCCAGAGGAGAGCGAGAGTGACGTCAGCAGCAGTCCTGGCACTGCATCATTGGCAGCGCCCGTGCTTTCTGGTGCAAGGGGCACCCATGGGTGTTGTCCAGGCCAGGAAGATCACAACGACCTATGACTTTGTCCGGCTGTGGGGGTGTTCACGAGGGCATGGCAGTGAACGGGAGATGGGGTCACCATCTGAGCCACTGTCACATAAACTACTTGGAAATGCTGGCTGTCATTTTAACATTAAAGCATTTTCTTCCTTTTCTCAAAGGACATCATGTTCTCATGAGAATGGACAACACTAAAGTTACTTTACAACTACCACTTACAGATGTTGGCACACAAACTGATTTTGTGGAGCAATGTTAGTCTTTTATCTCTGAGGGCGACGCACATACAGGTGATCATAAACCGTGTGCAGATCTGCTGTCCAGGGGAAATCTCCTTTATGGAGAATGGAAACTGAGCACAGGAGTGGTCAGTCAAATTTGGATCATGTACGGAAAAGTGACTGAAGGATGATCTGAAGGATCAGAGCGCCCCTCTGGGAATAGATGCACTGGCACACGAGTGGCCTTGTACTCTCCTTTCTGCAATTCCACCGATAGTGTTGATATCCCCAGTCCTTCACAGAGTGAGGGAGGAGGGACTCAAAATGATACTGGTTGCACCACGGTGGCCAGGGAAACTTTGGCTGGTGGAGATCATACATATGCTGTATGCACAGCCATGGTCCCGGTCACTGTGCGGGGTGGGGGTAAATATGAATGCGGCTGGTGAATGCCAGATGGTGTCATCAGAACTATATAGAATTCTGGGGCCCTGTCCACTCGGTCACTCTATGAATGTAAATGGGGTGTGTTTGAGCATCGGTGATGATGCTAGACATGTTATCCCCTTACAGTGTTCGGTGGCAGTTATTCCATCTTTTCTGCAGGTTCTGATAGATCAGGGTGAAGGGTTTTCAACCATAAATGTGTTTCTGTCTGCAATATCTGCCTGTCATGTAGGTTTTGATAACAAAACTGTTGGGCGTATGTTTGAAGGAGAACGATAGGTTACTTACGTAACCCCGGTTCTCTGATAACATTATGTAATGTGTCTCACCAGCTCACCCTCCTTGCTGTGTGAAGAAGGAGGTTTGCTTGTTTTGCATGTCATTTTGGGGCTGGTGTAATGGAACTGGGCTTCTGAGGAATACGTGAAAGGGGCGTATCCCATAGTGAGACACCTCACTAGAGAACTGGCATTACACAAGTAACCTATCGGTTTAGGGTGCCACCGGGGACAGGGCCACAAACTGCATCCCATCTCATGCACTTACACACAGTTCTGTGCCCTTCTGTAGCATCAGTAGTGTGGCTAAACATTACAAGTGCATTTTAAATACCCGCATGGATTTAAAGGTACAGGTTGTAGGACCTGCCACTAGAGGTCACACTGCCAAACAATAACAATCGCATGGTTTGATGATGTTAAGAAGGAGTGTGGAATGATGGGATTTGTCATCTTCTACCCAATCTAATCAATCAGACAGAAAGAGACATCATGGATTTAACGTGAGTTTAACGATTTGTGCGAGTAGATTACATACAGTCAATGCAAAGACACGATTAAACTATGGATCAGACGTGTCCTCGCGCGGGTCTACATACACGATGCCCCATTATACTGATCTTGTTGATCGTTATAATAGCATACGTTTTCTGTAAAGATACGAATCAATAAAAATCACCAGTCGAGTAAAACACAAGCGAGATCGGCATCACTTTGAATTTGAAGTTTTTCGCGAAGCTACTTCCGCATTTCTCCATGACATTGTTGTCATGTGGTTTCTACGTCAGTAAAGGCGGTAACAACGGGTAACTGACGTCATTGACAGGCGACTGCACTGCCCCGAGTCACTGTTTAGAATGGGAATTTTCTCATGATTTACAAGTAGTTGAAAACATTAGAGATATTGTTAGTAATCAGTTGGACAAAATATATAACACTAGCCTAGTGGTTTTTGGATATTTTACTTAAAATATCTTACAAATTGTACCTTTAAATGTCTTAAGATTCTTAAATCAAAATACATTTACCAGAGAAGCTAAATGACAAAACAAGTAGTATTATAATCTGAAAAATTATTAAAACAAGAACAAACCATGTGCCACTGGGCTTAAAATAAACTACATAATTAAGAGGAAAACAAGTTTTTATTCTCCATTGACAGACATTTGTTCTTGATTTTAATCGCAAACTCACTTAACTTTGCTCAATTTCACAAAAAAACAAGTCTGTTTATATGCATCTCCAGTAAATGTAGCTTGATTTAAGAATGTTTAGATCTTTGCACTGGAAAACAAGACACAAATACTGAGGAAGAGTTTTATTTTTATTAAAAATTTTTGCGGTTCATGCTAAATTTCACAATTTCAAGACTTGAGACAATTAAGACCCAATTAGGACAATTAACTGAAGATGAACACTGAGCCGAGCCAGATAATGAATGAAAGATTGACTCGTTCTTGAGTCAAGATCCGGTTGCATTGGTTTTCGGATCACCAGTAGTGATGGGAAGTTCGGTTCTTTTCCGCGAACCTGTTCTTTCGGACGGTTTGATTCAATAAACCGGTTCACTGGTTCTTTTGCACTTGACGTAATGACGTCATTGGCGACGATGTCCCTTGATTCAAGCCTCCGTTTTCCCCACGCTCGTAACACTAGCACAGAATCAGTTCGTTTCAGACGCTCTGTGTGTCGGTTCTTTCACGCTGAATCACACATGCACAGTATCATCAGCTCCTCGGTTCTCGAATCGGACGCGTCTGACAGAAACGGTCAATCATTTGTTAGTTATCTGGCTCGGCTCGGTGTTCATCTTCAGTTCTCTCTTCACAGCAGTTCAGTCAGATACTGTTTGAGTAAATGAATTACTCCGGGATATTGGTTTGTTTGAAGTCAGAGGGAGTGTCAGCCACATTAAAAAAGTTAACACTTTAAGTCATTTGTGGATTAATGCGTATTGAAGACACAAACGGTTTCAAACGATTCAGTTCGATTTGGTGAACTGATTCAAGAAGATCCGGTTACACTGAGTAATTCTTTCGTGAACCGGATATGACAAACTGCTTTGATTTGAACTCTCTCACACAACAGACACGGAAGAAAAGACAATGCTGAATAAAGTCGTAGTTTTTGCTATTTTTGGACCAAAATGTATTTTCGATGCTTCAAAAAATTGTAACTGACCTTCTGATGTCACATGGACTACTTTGATGATGTTTTTCTTACCTTTCTGGACATGGACAGTAGACCGTACACACAGCTTCAATGGAGGGACTGAGAGCTCTCGGACTAAATCTAAAATATCTTAAACTGTGTTCAGAAGATAAATGGAGGTCTTACGGGTTTTGAACGACATGAGGGTGAGTCATTAATGACATAATTTTAATATATGGGTGAAATAACCCTTTAATTATAGGACCTAAAACCTCTGCACATAATAATCTAAAACACTTTCTAAGACTTAATGGCTGCTCTGTCAATTCTTCGTCATCAGTTAGGAACCTAGGTGTATTATTTGATAGCAATCTTTCCTTAGAAAGCCACATTTCTAGCATTTTCCATCTTAAAAATTAATCTAAATTACGGCCTATGCTCTCAATGTCGAATGCAGAAATGTTAATCCATGCATTTATGACCTCAAGGTTAGATTATTGTAATGCTTTATTGGGTGGTTGTTCTGCACGCTTGGTAAACAAACTACAGCTAGTCCAAAATGCAGCAGCAAGAGTTCTTACTAGAACCAGGAAGTATGACCATATTAGCCCGGTCCTGTCCACACTGCACTGGCTCACATAACATACTAATATGCTTCTAATTTCCAAATCCGTTAAATGATTTTTAGGCTGCATCAAGTATCGAAGAACCATCACTTCTACCACAAAAGACTGCTTTTTAAGTTATCTTCCTGATGTATCCAAGTTCCTTAGCATATCCAAAACCTCAGAACAACTTGATGATGTAACAGAAACTATGGACTCTCTCTTCTCTAGCACTTTAAATACAGTTGCTCCTTTTCGCTTAAGGAAGGTTAAGGAAAACAGTTTGACACCATGGTATAATGAGCATACTCGCACCCTAAAGAGAGGAGCCCGAAAAATGGAGCGCAGCTGGAGGAAAACTAAACTAGAGGTATTTCGTATTGCTTGGCGGGAAAGTAGCATATCCTATAGAAAAGCATTAAAAACTGCTAGATCTGATTACTTTTCTTCTCTTTTAGAGGAAAACAAACATAACCCCAGGTATTTATTCAATACAGTGGTTAAATTAACGAAAAATAAAGCCTCAACAAGTGTTGACATTTCCCAACATCACAGCAGTAGGGGAAAGTGGGGTGAGTTGTGCCAGTTTTTACTCCAAGTGACTTTAAAGTGAGGCGATGACAGTAATCTCTTTCACTTTAGAATGTACATATATTTCAGGATGTGGTGCATCCCTGAGAACAATAACTTTGGATCTGAAATAAATTGTTTCAGAAATATAGCTTTTGGGAAAAAAGTAGTCTCGTGGCACAACTTGCCCCTGGTGCGGGGTAAGTTGTGCCTTTTGGGAAAATACGTCGGGGTAAATTGTGCCAGTGATTTCTGAAGTAAAACAGAACATTTTAATGTTATGAACTGTAATGCTATATGAAAGCAAGACAAATTCAACACAAAATTACTTATTTAAGGTTTATTCAGATATTGTCAGCCTATTAAACTGTTGGAATAAGACATATTTTGTAGTTTTTGGGAAAACACAAACTTAAATACACAATATATGATATTTGTGAATCATTTCATTCAAAAAGTCTTTGGTAATATATGCTCGACATACATAGAACGCTGTCTGTCAATTATGTAACATATAAGAATAAAGTTAGTAGGCTAATTTTTTAAAGTCCTATTGTGACTTAGGCAACTTAAAAACTCAATAAAACCTCTCTTTAATAACATATAACAGGAAATATCTGTTTTAGGCTTACAAACAGCTATTATTTCCCCCTGATTTTAGGACTAAATTTAGGGGTAGGGATAGATTTAGGGGTAGGGATAGATTTAGGGGTAGGGATTGGGTTAAGTCTATATTTTCGGACAATAATAATGATCCAGGATCATCAGAAGATGTTGATCCAGGAACATGTCTTACTTGACAAAATCATGGCAACCCTTTTTTTTCTCCCTGAATATTTTCAAGATCCTGCAGATATTCATCTCCCTTGCCACCTGACGTATGGTTTTTCCCTTTTGCATCTGTTTCACTGCTCTGTCCAACTCCACAAGAGCAGTTGAAGCCCTGTCGGTCGGTCTAAGTGCGTGGCATAATGGGTTTTCATCTAAAATTAACTCCCCCCCCCCCCAGGCACAAATCACCCCACTCTCCCCTAATGAACTACTTTACTTCTAAAATCGATACTATTAGAGATAAAATTACAGCCGTCAGCTACAGTATCACATCAGACAGTGCACTATAGACCCCCTGAGGAACAGTTCCACTCATTCTCTACTATAGGAGAGGAAGAATTGTATAAACTTGTTAAATCATCTAAACCAACAACATGTATGTTAGACCCTATACCATCTAAGCTCCTAAAAGAGGTGCTTCCAGAAGTCATAGATCCTCTTCTGACTATTATTAATTCCTCATTGTCATTAGGATAGGTCCCCAAAACCTTCAAACTGGCTGTTATTAAGCCTCTCATAAAAAAACCACAAGTTGACCCCAAAGAACTAGTTAATTATAGACCAATCTCGAATCTCCCTTTTCTGTCCAAGATACTAGAAAAGGTGGTATCCTCACAATTATATTCCTTCTTAGAGAAAAATGGTATATGTGAGGATTTCCAGTCAGGATTTAGACCGTATCATAGTACTGAGACTGCTCTCCTTAGAGTTACAAATGATCTGCTCTTATCATCTGATCGTGGGTGTATCTCTCTATTAGTTTTATTGGATCTTAGTGCTGCGTTTGACACAATTGACCACAACATTCTTTTGCATAGATTTGAACACTTTGTTGGCATCAGTGGAAGTGCATTAGCATGGTTTAAATCGTACTTATATGACCGCCATCAGTTCGTAGCAGTGAATGAAGATGTATCATATCGATCACAAGTGCAGTATGGAGTACCTCAAGGCTCAGTACTAGGGCCGCTACTCTTCACGCTTTATATGTTACCCTTGGGAGATATCATCAGGAAACATGGTGTTAGCTTTCACTGTTATGCTGATGATATTCGGCTCTATATTTCTTCGCGGCCTGGTGAAACGTTCCAATTTTTGAAAAACTAAGCCATGTTTCTAGCATTTGTAAAACTGCAAAAATATATCTTAATTACGGCCTATGCTCTCAATGTCAAATGCAGAAATGTTAATCAATGCATTTAGGACCTTATGGTTAGAAGTATGACCATATTAGCCCAGTTAATACATATCTATGCTCTGCGCCTCTTGAAGGTCGGATGTCTCAGGATATTCGTCAGTGTCTGGAATCTGCTGTCAGAAGCGGATCTGGAGGAAGACATGTGTTGGTCATTGAGCAATGAAATGAGCAGTAACTTTCTTTGGGGGCAAAAACAGACAATTTTTTAACTTGTGATTATAAATGGCATAAAGAAAACACAATGTACTTGCTGTAACAAACATATGGAGTATGAGTGAATTTCACTTGTATGGGAAAGAGGGATCGAGAATGAAACGTTCCTCAGATGTAGCTGTTTGCAATCCACACCTTGATGTTTTGATGACATAAATTTTATCTTACCAGTGGGCTATTATAAAACATGTAAAAAAACATTATAGTCTCATTACTTAATACTAAAAAGGGAAAATAATGCTTTTATTGTATTTTTATAGAAAAAGAAGCAGTAGGAGCTCAAACAATAGATCATGGCACCAGCAATGCCAAAGTCATGGGTTCGATTCCCAGGGAACCAGACTCATAAACAAATAAAAACCACAGAAAGCATCTGCTTGCAAAATGGTTGTCCAATGTATTAGCTGTTTTGTAGGTTCAGTTGTCATCCAACATTTTCCCCACAACTTCTACTAATTTATAAAGGCCAGGGCATTGCTCACGCTTACTGTAGGTGTTTCAATATAATGGCAAACAAAACATTCACTAAAGTTGCCAAGATTAGTTGAACTTCCTTCAGGTTGTCCCCCAAATGACTTGCTGGAGGCGAGAAATATCAAATATTGTCCATTTCTAATGATATCTCATCTCTGTCAAAGACTACGATGGTTATGGTCTTAAATGATCAGCTGTTCTGGTGTTTTATTTACTATGACTAATCTCTAATGAGTCTTTATTAGCAGTGTTCTGGAGTCAAGTATGACTAACAGATAGCATCCATTAAGACAGTGATTTCATGCATGTTCATTCAATTCCCATGATCCTTCACTCTCACATGTGATCTGTGCATTAGTGGAGGCTGAGGAATCACAGGAGAACACACTCGACCCTTGACTCAGACACTGAAGAAGTCAACATGAAGAAATGAGAGAAGACCAAGTACAAGTTAAGCAACTTCGTTTTTTTATAATCATACATAAGACCGCTTGAATATAGTACAAAGGGTTTGTCCATTACTGCCCCTCAGTGACACTTTACTTTACACAGAGCCCTGATCTTACAACCTGTGGATACAGATCCCAGATATCTGTCTGTCGTTCTGTTTACATCATCATCATCATCATCATCATCATCACATGTCCTGGAACCAAACGAGGAGTGAGGATGTGGACCGGACGGGAAGCAGAGGGGGTAATCTGACCAGGGAGAGAGATCTTAAATCATAACGTGTGACCTGAAACGCTAGCAGGAGTTAGCACACACATATACTCTCTCACACACACACACACACTCTCTCTCTCTCTCTCTCTCTCTCACACACACACACACACACACACACACACACACTGGACCCATTTCTTGAAGCATGTTGCTGTAAGATCATCTAAACAGAGAGTTAGTTCCTGTACGGTGTACACTGGTCAGCGCTGGAGCAGAGGATCATGTGAAGCCGTTCTGACTGGGACACACACACACACACACACACACACACACACACGATAGATACCCTGTCTAGAAGATTAAAGTCTGAAGATCTACTCTCCGTCCCGTTTCAACCCTAGAGTCTTGCTTTTGTACTAGCGTGGTCTTCATCATCTACTTTGGCCTGGAAGCACTGATACCCATCGACTACCACAGAGAACTTCCACTGCATGTTACCAAGACGTAAATGTACTCAAAATACCATTAGGAAAAAAGTAGTGAGTTCTAAACTTCCTTTATTAAAAAAATATAAATATGTACATAAATTCTATTTCAGCTATTAAAATGGGGTCACAAAGTAAACACCTGAAGCCTGTTTCATGGACTCCCTCCACAGGAACTCTAGAGAACCATGTGTCCGCTCGCAACCGTCACCAGCGCACACACGGACGGACGGAGAGAGACGCGGATTGCTTTAGTAGCGAGAGACAGCGGCGTCCGGCCGAGAGGATCTCCGACTGTCCAGCTGCTCTGGGACCAGCCGAGCAGCTCGAGTCCGCGTCCACCGTCCCGCCTCATCAACAGAACACCACCCACACAGCCGTCTGATGAGAGCAAATGAAGAGAGAAAGAAAGACAGAGCGACAGAACTCCGCAAGCAATGGCGTCCAGGATTCAAACATCACTTCCAGTTCTGACAGGCGTTCACTGACATGACACACACCTTTGCTTCAAAGTGCAGAACTGCTACATTATTGGTTACAGACATCTATGTTCTATAAAAAAAACGCCTTTGGTACAATAAATTATCAAAAGGGAGAAACAAAAGTGGTGTAAAATTCACAGCATAATCGCGAAGCCAAATCAAAGAAGCGAAAGGGCTGAAGTAAAACACACATGCTGAGCACAACAGAAGAGCGGGAAGGGACTGGGCCTGTGACGCCCCACGCTGGATCTCTAGTGAAGAAAGGCCTCGGATCACCGTGTCGTGAATGAAGGGTGTTCAAACGTCAAAAATACATGAAAGCTTGGGAAACGTCCGGCTCGTCTTCGCTCAGTCCGTAACGATAAGGCCATATTAAAGAAGCGCTGCCCGCGGCGGTCTCGTCGCACTCTGGGAAAGCTCCGCTTGAATCATGCGACCCATCTGAGAATCAGAGAACAGAAGCAAGGGTCGGAGGAGGACAGGCTGGGGTCAAGCCAGTGTTAATCGGGTCAGGAGCTGGCCACCGAGCCCTGCTGTACACACACCATGGGGGACTCCTCGCGCTCCAGACCCATGCCAGCCTCGGACATGTAGCGGCCCGGCCCAGAGTTCGAGGGGTGACCCGGCACGCCCGTCTCCTGCCGAGGGTTAGAGAAGGCACCCAGTCCTAAAGTCATGCTGCTGTTGTGGCCGAAGCCCAGGCGGCTCTGGTAGGCGTAGTGATGGTTCCCGGTGGAGGACGAGGATGTGGACGAGGATGAGGCAGAGGAAGACAGCGAGGTCATGGACAGGTGTCCGGGGGTCACCTCCATAGAGTCCTGTGTGGAGGCGCTGTGGGAGGGCGAGTAGAGGCGGGGCCGGGGCCGGGCGGGGCCCTGACCGTGCTGCGCTGGAGGGTGGTGGTGATGATGATGGTGGTGATGATGGGACGTGTGGGGGTGCAGAGCCTTGGGCTGGTGGGGGGGCACGTTGAAGGTGGTCTCCTGGACGGGGTGAGTCTCTCCGGACGCCTGCTGGAGTCCGTCTCCTCCCACCCACCCCAGCGCCGGAGCGAAGCCCTGTCTCGCCTGAGGAAGAGCACACACACAGGTCAAGGTGTGTGTGTGTGTGTGTGTGTGTTTGTGAGTGTGTTTATGTGTATTTGTGTGTGTGAGTGTGTGTATGTGTTTGTGTCTGTGAGTGTGTGTATGTGTATTTGTGTGTGTGTGTGTGTGTGTGTGTATGTGTTTGTGTCTGTGAGTGTGTGTATGTGAGAGTGTGTGTGTGTGTGTGTGTGTGTGTATGTGTGTGTGTGTGTGTGTTCACCGCTGCACTGAAGTGTCCCCCGCTGTGTGTGTGTGTGTGTGTGTGTCTGTGAGTGTGTCTGAGAGTGTGTGTGTGTGTGTGTGTGTCTGTGAGTGTGTGTGTGTGTGTGTGTGTGTGTGTGTCTGTGAGTGTGTGTGTCTGTGAGTGTGAGTGTGTGTGTGTGTGTGTGTGTGTGTGTGCTCACCGCTGCACTGAAGTGTCCTCCGCTGTGAGAGTGTGTGTGTGTGTGTCTGTGAGTGTGTGTGTGTGTGTCTGAGAGTGTGTGTGTGTGTGTGTGTCTGTGAGTGTGTGTGTGTGTGTGTGTGTCTGTGAGTGTGTGTGTCTGTGAGTGTGAGAGTGTGTCTGTGTGTGTGTGTGTGTGTGTGTGTGTGTGTCTGTGAGTGTGTGTGTGTGTCTGTGAGTGTGTGTGTGTGTGTGTGTGTGTGTGTGTGTGTGTGTGTGTGTGTGAGTGTGTGTGAGTGTGTGTGTGTGAGTGTGTGTGTGTGTGTGTGTGTGTGTGTGTGAGTGTGTGTGTGTCTGAGTGTGTGTGTGTGTGTGTGAGTGTGTGTGTGTGTGTGTGAGTGTGCTCACCGCTGCACTGAAGTGTCCTCCGCTGTGCCGGTGTTGATGGGTCGGGTCGGAGCGTGCTCGGCCGCTGGTGCTCGTTCCAGACGATCCTCCTGCAAACACACAGCGCTTCGAGTCAGTGACACCAGAATAGGGCTGAGAGATAATTCTATAATGATTATTATCTTCAATGATTTTAAAACAATATGAAAAGTTCGATAATGTCTCTGTCCCAAAAGTGTAATGAAACCGCGCCACACGGAGGATTGATCTGAACGGCAGCGCAGCATGAGATCACTAGATCAGACGAGTCTCGGTCAGCGCTGGGAGATACAGTGTGAAGCGCTGCATTCAGCAAACAACACTAATTCAATTCAAGTTTATTTGTTAAGCGCTTTTTACAAAACAAATCGTTACAAAGCAACTTTACAGAAAATGATGTTTCTACAGTATTTAGTAATAGCTTATAAGTGGTGACTGTCAGTTTGTGCACGTATGACAGGATTTGTAGAAGAATTAATACAAGACGTAGTCAGCCAGACGATGAACATTATTAATATTATTAAGACTTGATGGTTGCTCTGTCAATTCTTCGTCATCAGTTAGGAACCTAGGTGTGCTATTTGATCGCAATCTTTCCTTAGAAAGCCACGTTTCTAGCATTTGTAAAACTGCATTTTTCCATCTCAAAAATATATCTAAATTACGGCCTATGCTCTCAATGTCAAATGCAGAAATGTTAATCCATGCATTTATGACCTCAAGGTTAGACTATTGTAATGCTTTATTGGGTGGTTGTTCTGCACGCTTGGTAAACAAACTACAGCTAGTCCAAAATGCAGCAGCAAGAGTTCTTACTAGAACCAGGAAGTATGACCATATTAGCCCGGTCCTGTCCACACTGCACTGGCTCCCTATCAAACATCGTATAGATTTTAAAATATTGCTTATTACTTATAAAGCCCTGAATGGTTTAGCACCTCAGTATTTGAATGAGCTCCTTTTACATTATACTCCTCTACGTCCGCTACGTCAAAAATGTATTACACTTATTCCTTTCAAAAAGTGAAACTTTGATATATTTCAAAATGTTTATTTCTTTTAATTTTGATTATAACGGACAACTCAGGTGTTCATCTTCAGTTCTCTCTTCACAGCAGTTCAGTCAGATACTGTTTGAGTAAATGAATTACTCCGGGATATTGGTTTGTTTGAACTCAGAGGGAGTGTCAGCCACATTAAAAAAAGTTAACAGCTCAATTCCAAGTCAATTGAGGATTAATGCGTTTGGAGATGCAAACCGTTTCAAATGATTCAGTTCGATTTGGTGAACTGGTTCAAAAAGGTCCAGTTACATCAAATGATTCGACTGTAAAGTATGAACATGTAAAGTATGAGCATGTACAGCACTCAGTACTGAGTTGTGTCTCTTGTGTCTGAATGACTGCAGCAATGCGGCGCTGCATGGAGTGGATCAGTCTGTGGCACTGCTCAGGTGTTATGAGAGCCCAGGTGTCTCTGATAGTGGCCTTCAGCTCTTCTGCATTCTTGGGTCTGACACATAACATCTTCCTCTTCACAATACCCCACAGATCTTCTATAAGGTTAAGGTCAGGCGAGTTTGCTGACCAATAAAGAACAGGGATACCATGGCCCTTAAACCAGGTACTGGTAGCTTTGACACTGTGTGCAGGTGCAGAGTCCTGTTGGAACATGAAATCTGCATCTCCATAAAGTTGGTCAGCAGCAGGAAGCAGGAAGTGCTCTAAAACTTCCTGGTATACGGCTGGGTTGACCTTTGACCTCAGAAAACACAGTGGACCAACACCAGCAGAAGACATGCCACCCTAAACCATCACTGACTGTGGAAACTTTACACTGGACTCAAGCAACGAGGATCGTGTGCCTCCTCTCTTCCTCCAGACTCTGGGACCCTGATTTACTTTCATCAGAGAACATAACTGTGGAGCACTCAGCATCAGTCCAGTCCTTTCTGAAGCGAGACGCTCCTGACGCTGTCTGTTGTTCAAGAGTGTCTTGACACAAGGAAAGTGAAGCTGAAACCCATGTCTTGCAGACGTCTGTGTGTAGTGGTTCTTGAAGCACTGGCTCCAGCTGCAGTCCACCCTTTGTGAATCTCCCCCACATTTCTGAATGGGTTTTGTTTCACAGTCCTCTCCAGGGTGCTGTTATCTCTATTGCTTGTACACTTGTTTCTTCCACATCTTTTCCTTCCCTTCTCCTCTCTATTAATGTGCTTGGACACAGAGCTCTGCGAACAGCCAGACTCTTTTGCAATGACCTTTTGTGTCTTGCCCTCCTTGTGCAAGGTGTCAGTGGTCGTCTTTTGGACAACTGTCAGGTCAGCAGTCTTCCCCATGATTGTGTATCCTACAGAACTAGACTGAGAGACAAATTAAAGGCTTTGCAGGTGTTTTGAGTTAATGAGCTGATTAGAGTGTGGCACCAGGTGTCTTCAATATTGAACCTTTTCACAATATTCTAATTTTCTGAGATAATGAATTTGGGCTTTTCCTTAGTTGTCAGTTATAATCATCAAAATTAAAAAATTCTGTGTGTAATGTAAATGTGTAATGAATGAATACAATAATATACAAGTTTCACTTTTTGAATGGAATTAGTGAAATAAATCAACTTTTTGACGATATTCTAATTATATGACCAGCACCTGTGTATGTTTGTGTATTTATATATATATATATTTATAATACATTCACACAGTGCACACACATATTATGTAAACAAACACTTATTTTGGATGAGATTAATCGTTTGACAGCACTAGTTTTATCTAGTTATGGAAAATTACCAGTCTGGTTTCAATTTGGAGCAAAAATCTGACTTTAAACTTGAAATCAATAAAGTAGTGATGACCATTTTAACTGGTTAACTGTTAACTGACTGTTAAGAACTTCGATCTTTGATGATATAGATCTTTACAAACATTATAAACACTAAGCATAGCTAGTCATTCCATTCCACAACAAATCATTTCAATTAACAGTATTTAGAAAAGAACAAGAATTAAAAATAAAATAAACTATAGACATATATAGCAATAAACAACAAGCTAAAATATCCATTTAGGCCAAAACTGAACTGAAACTAACGTTGGGTCTCTCATTCAACACTAAATCAAATGTTTCCGTATTTGCGATGTATTTGAATGACAGATTATTATTTATTATGTATTTTACTCACGTTCCATTATTTTTTTTTTAAAACATCACGGCGGTATAGTGATAACACTTAACGGCACAGATTCTACTACATTTTAACTGCGCAGTCATTATTTGTTCTTCCATGTATTTTCCTGTATTTTATTATGATAATGAGCAGGCTGCATTATCAAGTGTGTGTGTGTGTGTGTGTGTGTGTGTGTGTTTAAAAAGAGGAAGCAACTACTCCTTTTAGTTAAAAAGATAATCGGAAATTGTAAAAGGTTTGCCTTTATTTGTGTACATTCATAAAAATAAAAAAAACTAATCTTTATGCTTTTGTAAAATAACCCTAAAGAAAAACCGGATGCTGTTTGCTTTCATGCAGCGTAAAAACTAACCTTAACTTTGCTTTTTGTTCATTTTCTTAATTTATTAAGTAAAAATATATTTCTCATATAGGCCTATTTATTCATTTTATATATGTGTATGTATATATATATGTCTATATACAGTCTTTATAATGTTTTTCTCCTCTCTCAGAAGCGCTGCAGGTGCGTGATGTGAATCCTCATGTTCTGTTGTTTGCTGCTTTTGGCTAATGTAAAATTAATTCCCGGGAAACAAATGTTAGTATTTTAACAGGTCACAGACACTTGTAATTTTAAACACCATGTCAGTTAACGGTTAATAATTGGTTGACGAGCGTTGGTTCTCGGTTAGGAAAAATAACCGAACTGAACATCCCTAAAACAAAGATTTGAGATTTATTGTGATAATTCTGTCTATAGAGTGATGTGAGAAGAATGGTGATCAGTGTTCTCCCTCTCTGACCTGAGCTGGACGAGGTGCTGGACGTGGTTCCAGACGACTGCGACTGCTCCAGCGCTGGACTCGTGGACACACTGCTGCTGGTGTTGGTGCCTTCGTCTGCCGTCTTCTTGAAGAAGCTGTGCTGCAGAGCGTAATACGGCTGGATGCGGGTCTTGGGGTCGTAGTCCAGCATCCGCAGGACCAGGTCTTTGAACTTCAGGTAGTCTGCGACGGCGTGACCCGACTCTCCAGCTCTCCGCCCGCCGGGGCCACCAGCCTCCACACCCAGAATACTGTGCAGCTTCCGGGAGCCGGCGGGTTTATACTGCACACACACGAGAGAGAGACGAGAAGAGTCAGCATCACCAGACAAACAGAGCCGACCACAAGATCAGAGTAAAGAAGGAATCACACCCTTTTGCCATCTTTGGTCTTCTTCACACACCACGTGCTGTCAGACATCTTCTCAAAGAACTTCCTGGCTTTAGACGCCTGCTCCAGGATATGACTGGGAGGGACGCCCAACACCTCCACGATTTTGTTCATCTGGTCCACCTGCAACAAACATCCATCTCAGACGGGAAGAAGAAGACTACATCTGCACGAGGAGGAGCAGTGCTTCACATTTAACTGACTCTGACTAAATATTAAATCACACACAAAAAAGCTGTGCTTTCAATGTTTTTGTATTCCAATAAATAAGGTTGATATAACTCCTACATTTGAGATACAAGTGAAAATATTGATTTCCCAATTTTAGTACCACAGCAAGCATTGCTAGGCTTTACTAATATAAAGTTAAAATACTAAGTGAATGCTGTTATAACAAAATATGAAAAACTTGAAAATGATTCAAATGAAATAAACAGCACTTTGTTTTCAGGTGGGTCTAATTCAGGTCAGTGCAGGAATGTAATTAAATGTGAACTAACACCACAAACTGTGCAAATTAAATATAGATTCATCCTTAGTAAAGTAAATCAAGTTATTCATTCAGGAGCATTGCTGTTTTTCTCTTTGTATTCTGTTCTTGGATTAACATTAGATGACCGATTATTAGGCTGCTGTCACTTTAAGACTGAATGCATGATTCCAGCGGTTCACTTTCAAGAGAAACAAGCGTTTACAAGGATGCTAGCCAAGAGGGACAGTCTGACATAGCATATACTGTGTGAACATGATGCAGATTTTACATTAAAAGACAACCTGGGACAGAAAGATGTATCCGTTTATCAGACCAGTTTTGTTTCTAAGGCGGTACCATGCTTCAGTGCGACTGGTGTAATGTGTAGTTTGTGCTGAACTGATTTGAGAGGACCCTCGGTCTCCTGCAGGAAGTGTTCGGTCAGGACTCACCTCGTTAGCGCCGCTGAACAGAGGTTCTCCGGTGTGCATCTCCACCAGGATACAGCCCAGAGACCACATGTCGATGGCCAGATCGTAGGGCATTCCCAGCAGCACCTCGGGCGAGCGGTAGAACCGGCTCTGGATGTACTGGTATATCTGAGGACACACACATCAGTAGAGATGGGCATATGGGCTTAAATACAGTGGGGCTCGAAAGTTTGGGAACCCTTTGCAGAATCTGTGAAAATGCGAGTAATTTTCAAAAAATAAGAGAGATCATCCTAAACGCATGTTATTTTCTTATTTAGTACTGTCCTGAGTAAGATATTGTACATAAAAAATATTAACATTTAGTCCACAAGACAAAAAAAATACTGAAATTATTAAAATAACCCCACTCAAAAGTTTGTGAACCCTTGGTTGTTAATACTGTGTTCTGTTCCCTGATGATCCTCGACTGTCTTTCTGTTTTGTGATGGTTGTGCATGAGTCCCTTGTTTGTTCTGAACAGTTAAACTGAGCAGCGTTCTTCAGAAACATCTTTAAGCTCCTGCAGATTCTTCAGTTTTCCAGCATCTTTACATATTTGAACCTTTCCAGCAGTGACTTTATGATTTTGAGATGCATCTTATCACACTGAGGACATTTGAGGGAATCAAACACAACTATTTAAAAAGATTCAAACATTCACTGATGCTCCAGAAGGAAACAAGATGCATTAAGAGCTGGGGGTGAAAACTTTTGAACACAATGAAGATGGCCAAATTTGTCTTATTTTGTTGAAATATAATTTTTTTCCGTTTAGTTCTGGCCTTCGTAAGCAACACAAGATACTTGTATGTTTCACGGTACACAAATTAAGTACAATTTACCTTGATCTTCAAATTCCAAAAGTTTTCACCCCCAGCTCTTAATGCATCTTGTTTCCTTCTGGAGCATCAGTGAATGTTTGAATCTTTTTAAATAGTTGTGTTTGAGTCCCTCAAATGTCCTCAGTGTGATAAGATGCATCTCAAAAGCATACAGTCACTGCTGGAAAGGGTTCAAATATGCAAAGATGCTGGAAAACTGAAGAATCTGCAGGAGCTTAAAGATGTTTCTGAAGAACGCTGCTCAGTTTAACTGTTCAGAACAAACAAGGGACTCATGCACAACCATCACAAAACAGAAAGACAGTCGAGGATCATCAGGTAACAGAACACAGTACTAAGAACCAAGGGTTCCCAAACTTTTGAGTGGGGTTATTTTAATAATTTCAGCAATTTTTTTGTCTTGTGGACTAAATGTTAATATTTTTTATGTACAATATCTTACTCAGGACGGTACTAAATAAGAAAATAGCATGCATTTACTATGATCTCTCTTATTTTCAGAAAATTACCCCTATTTTCACAGATTCTGCAAAAGGGTGCCCAAACTTTCGAGCCCCACTGTATATATCATGATCATTTCTGATTTATTGTGATAACAATATCAATGATAAACAATATAAACGATAATCCTGTTTCTTTAGAGAAAAGTGTTTTCTTTCCTTATTTTTTCCCAAAATAACTGGGCACACAGATAACGTGATGAAGGTTTATTTCACACTGGAAGCCGAGGGCTGCAGAAACTACACTGACCACGCTCAGGAAATCACTAACATGGACAAAAGTTATAGCTATCACTGAATAAAACGCAGATATAGAAATTTTAACTGAGAAAGCTTGAAGAAAATACACCTAAATTGCAATAATATATGGTTTATCGGTGTTCTTCAAGAAATCTTGGGTGTTTTTCTAAGGACAGAGTATATTTATTATGCAACGCTAATCAATATAGTCTGTCACTGTATATAATACTGTAAAATACTACCCTTATTCTGTGATATGAGACGTTATTTTAATTTAATAAGTTAATTAGGAGTAAAAGCACGTGAATGATATCTTTGTTGGACAACAGGTGTGTACTAGTGGTCGACCGATATCACTGTTTCAGCCGATACGGATACCTTGGAAAACAGGTAGCTGATATAAAGATTATTTTATTTTTATTTTTTATTAATATTTAAGAAACCAGAAATGTGACAAAGTATTTTTCACAAATAAATCAAGTTTAAATAGAGTTTAAAGTTTAAAGTGATCTATTCACACGGACAGACGTCACACAGAGAACACACACGAGATCACGCACGACACACACTTCACAAGATCTCACAGCTGGACTAGATTAAGTTTGCAAAATCTGTGAAATTAAATGTTCATTAATCATTCAGAGATTTGTTTAGATGATATACATGCGAATTTGCTGAATGCTGAGAGCAAACGAGAAAGTATTATAATGTTTGCCTATTACTAATAAATATTTTTTTTTATATTTTATTTCCATAATACATTAATTCCTTTGTTTAACCGTTCTATCGGATTATTAGACAGAAATGTTAACGAGGACGATGACCGAGAGAGTGTGTGAGCACTGTGTGTGTTTTCAGCTCCGTCAAAACATAAATCACATGTGTCACATCGGCCAAGTAGAGAAACGTATCGACTAATGCCAATATTAGAAAATGCCAAATATCGTCCGAACCAAACCAGTTCCAGATTATAGAAGGAGCGATATACTCCTCCTGTGTTTCACGTCTGCCTCCCCTGTGTCGCTCCACAGCACTAGGCTTTATCGTTATCACCGTGGGAAGACTATATCTTATCATGGGAGAATGAATCATCCATCCCTAGCTTTGAGGTGCAGTCTAACAAACAGACAGTGATTGTGGTCTCACCCGCTGTCCCAGCTGACACGAGCTCCCGAAGTCCACGATCTTGATGGCGGATCTCTTGGGGTTGCACAGCAGGATGTTCTCGGGCTTGAGGTCACAGTGGATGATGCTCAGCTCAGGTGTGGCCAGGAAGAGCAGCGCGGTGCACAGCTGCTGAGCAAACTTACGCGTCAGGTTCAGAGACACGCCGCGGAAATTAGTGTTCCTCAGCAGGTCGTACAGGTTATAGGACAACATCTCGAAGACCAGACACAAGTGGTTCCTGAACATGAAATGGCGTTTCAGATGAACTGGAGGAGACAGAAAGACAGAATGAGTTTAATGAGGGTAACGCTTCACTGATGGAAGAGAAACTCATGTGTTGAAGGCTAGACGGCACCCTAACGCAAGGTTTAATCGAACAGTTCTGTGATCAGCTGTGAATCTCCATCACATTCCTCCAGATGGAGCAGCATTTACTACACCGACATGACACACGTCAATATTGCAGCTTCAACTTATTGTGCAGCTCTGTCCTAATACAAGGACACGTCTGAATCTCAGGGTTTTCTGCCCCTCTGTTCTCATTAAACATCTTTGGGAAGATCTACACAATCAACAATGAATCCATCTACAGCCATATAGTAAAGATGACAAAAACTAAATATTCCTGCTAATTGGCACTGCTTGTGTGGTAAATTTCATTTTGTCTTTGTTTTCAAGTTCTTCTGGATGGAAGCATCTGCTGATTGATTCAATTTACACATAATGAACTTATCAGCCATTGGAAGGAATAAAACACGTGCTCTTGTAAAATAAAGTTGGACTGACACCAAATAACAAGAGCAGTCTCTGCTTCCTGATGAATGATCAATACCTCAGGCAACAAAACAACCGCCCCCTTGACTCAAACCGTTATTAATTGAACCTTACCTGCATGACCAACCCAGCCAGCCCTAACCACAACATTACCCAGGTTTATCTGCTGGGACTGGTCAAACAGACGGAAGAAAAGTTTTGGCAAAACACAACCAAATGACCACTGTATTTTTGGGTGAAGAACAGGTTCAGAGTCCTGCACGTATTCTGTGGCTCAAAGGATTCTAGACCATAATAACTGGCACCTCACCTCTGCCTTCGGAAGCGTTTCGTCTGTTCTCAGGTGCTTTTAACATTTTAACATGGATTTATAAGCGTTATCTGATTGACAGGAACAGGATCACGATACTGAACTTGTTCAGCACATGTCCACAGACAGACAGGAGCCCGTTTGTGTGAGAGAGGAAACACACGCTAACACGGGACCCGGGTCTATATTTTTAAACATGTGTAGTTGGCCTGCACGCAGACTGCCTTAAAAAGAACGGTTCATTCCTCTCCAAACACTGGTTCATACACACAACATCATGACAAACACATTTCAGAGAACACGTCCCCATGCTCGCTCGTTCTGCATACAAAACCAACACTGAGGCAAAATATGACCAAATATCAGAGGGCAGCAGAAATCTGGCTCCCTATAGGAGCTTTCTAAGAATTGAATTCATCTCCAGCACAGGAGCTGTGATAGAGTCACACATTACCGATGTAATACTTCATCTCGGTGTCGTGTTTGTTCATGAGCTCCAGCAGTCGGACTTCAATCTGAGCCTGATTCAGAAAGGCCTTTTTATTCTTGATGATCTTGATGGCGACCCACTCCTGCTCCACGCGGTCATAGGCCTTCACCACCTGCCAGAGACCAACACACACACGTCAGACCAACCCAAACACACCGCACGAGTCTCTACTAGCGGAGCTGAGAGACACGGACCTGACCGAACGAGCCTTTGCCTATTAGAGAATCAATCTCGTATCTGTCCATCCACTTCTCTCCGTTTTTAACGATGTAGTCAAAGTTGTCGTCATCGTAGCCGTCGTTGTAAATCTTCCTCTCCTTCTTGTTGCTGGAGTCCTCGCCCTGACCCTGTTGGTGACGACGCTTCTTCTTTGCATAGTATACCTGCAAACACACACACACACACACACACACATCATCATCATCATCACATCATACACACACAACCTACAGGTCTTCATCGCAACCCGCCAAAATAAAAGTCTGGTTTGATTGGAATAAATATTTGTGACCCTGGAGCACAAAACCAGTCACAGAGGTCAAAATATTTCTTAAACTGAGATGTATACATCATCTGAATCTGAATAGATCATCTCTCCAGTGATGTGTGGTTTGTGAGGAGGACAAAATTTGAAAATCTGGAATCTGAGGGAGCAAAAACATCTAAATATTGAGAAAATCATCTTTAAAGTTGTTCAGATGAAGTTCTTAGCAATGCATATTACTAATCAAACATTAAGTTTTGATATATTTACAGTAGGAGATTTACTAAATATCTTCATGAACATGATCTTTGTGCTTTAGTGCTGCAGGGACACATATTACTAGTGTACAGCAAAATGAACTTACTGTAATAATAATAATAATAATAATAATAATAATAACAAACAATTAGTAAACTTTCAAGAATAAGCACATTTCCACAAATTTTGCAGCACTTTGTTTTGTCAAAATAATGATAGGAATTCATTAATTTGGTAAAAAGATTTTTAAAAAATGGTAGTTTCATGCCTTCATCTGATTGATAGAAAAGCTAAAAAATAGGGCTGTTATTGAAACAACTGGATAAAATAAAGCTTTTTCTGAGTAAATTAAGCTTAAAATAAATTCTCATGTCTGATCCACTTAATCACATTCAGACTAAAAAAAATAAAAAATGGAGGAAAAAAAAAAAACTTTTGAAGTAAAAATGTAATTGATTTCATAGGGCCACTGATGCAAGTGATGTTATTATTATTCATCACCAAAAAACCTTGTTTCTTTAAATCATGTTCAGCATGAGTTCTGCTTCCTGAGAGACGCACCTCATTGATGTGTTTGTATGTTTTGATCAGTTCGATGGAGAGTTTTCTTAAGGGAGCAGTCGCTGGATCCCGGAAACACTGAGGCATCCGCCGCTGAACCATCACCAGATCAGCAGTTACCTGTGACACACACACACACACACACACACACACACACACACACACAGGTCAGCGCTCATGAGCGGCGTGTGAGCTCATACACACTCACTAGAAGCACACGCGAGTGTGTACCTGCGGGGCCTGCAGCGCAGCGGCTGATTGGTCAGCATCGCTCGGCGGGTGACCATCACTGAACGGCGCATCCATCTGCACACCAGCCGAATGGAAAGAAAACGAGGGGGCCAGCCGAACAGAGAAGGGTTTGCATGCTGAGGTCTCTCCTCCTGTAACACACACACACAGGTGACAACCTCCTCCAATCTAGGAACGTCTAATGCTCTGACTCAGACATGAACGACAGTCTCTTTTCTCGTCTTTGTTTTACAGCAGCAAGCGCTCCAGTGAAACACAATCCAGAAGATCTGATCGAGTTACAGAAGATCCCAAACAGCTCGGACCGAGACGGAAGATCATGCTTTTGTCCCGAGACGACAGTCCTGCAGAACGATGGCTTGAACGTTCAAACACACACACACACACGCAGGTCTAATCAGAGCTGGTCGAGGGAGTGAGTGTGTGTTTATGACTCAGCATCAGCATCTCACACACACACACACACACACACACACACACACGCTGAACTCGGTCACACTGTAAATGCAGAAACAGCGAGCACACAAACACTTGTTTTCTAATCAGATGATTGCAGTGACAGACCTGAAGCGTGAGTGAATGATTTCACACTACACACATCTAGACGACATTTGAGGATTCAGCGGCACCCATCGCACTAATAACAGCACAATAAAGACTACATGTGAGCGTTTGTGATGGATGTGATGTTTGGAAATGTGACGGTCTGCAGCGAGTGGGAATCTGCAGATCATTAAGTCGTCATTTATCAGCGTCTCTCCCACCAAACACAATGCAGCACATTCACACTGGAAACCAGCTCGAGCCCAGCAACAGTGCCTCATTACCATAGCCTACCACCAGGAAGATGCCACGCCATTGGCCCATCAGCTAAAGCAGCAGCCAATCAGGAAAGGGTATGCAAATAACCCACTTTTGTTGCTAGGGCAAAGCTCTGAGGCTGCAACCAATAGGAAAACAGGTAAGAGGCATGAAATTGAATTGCACTTTGACACATTTCCCAGCACAGTTTAACAGTATTTGCTGATAGAAAAGCTCTCGGGTGAAGAACCCGGAATCAGTTTGTGTGAGAGAGGGGCCCGGGCCCTGGAGACAGGTACTACCACGGGACCCCGGCCTGCATTTTTAAACATTTAGAACCCACTGGCACACAGTCTGCCCTAAATAGAGCGCTCGGTTCCTCTGTAAACGCTGGCCTGACAGGAGCCTAAAGAGGAGTCTCTGAATAAACACACACTGCTGCAGCCTAGAATTAAACTGCTGCTCCGGTCAGAAAACAGCACACTACTGCCCTGTTTCATACTGTAACGCTGCTCTGACACAATCTGCATTTTTAGAAGCGCTATATAAACAAGGTGACTTGACACACACACACACACACGTGAGCAAAACACAGGGTTAGGATCACTGCTCACCTGTATGCATCGTCTTCTGACAGATCTCATATCATTGTGACAGAGGAGTCCATCTGCAAACCACAGCCCACTGCAAGAACAGCACAGACGTGTGAGCGACCACATACTGTACCTGTGTGTGTGTGTGTGTGTGTGTGTGTGTGTGTGTGTGTGAGAGAGAGACACACACGAATGTACCTGAAGCGACACGCGAGTGGTTTCAGGTGAGAACAGCCCTGATGTCTCAGCAGGGTCTTGCCGTTTTCTGAGATGATTGACTTGATCTTTAACCATTGGAGAAGATCTGCGGTGAAATCAGTCCAGTTTAGAGCAGCTCATCAACACAGCGGGTGTTTACAGCACGCACACACACACACACACACACAAGCGAGATCACAATAAAGCAAACAGAAACACAACGAAGAGCCCCTCATCATCATCTTCAGCTCGGGCTCTAGTAACGGACGTGACTTCGACGCTATAAATCAGTTTCGCGCCCATGGCGAGAATCAAAGCTGTCAAAATACCGTTAGCTTAGCACCGGAGCCGCGCGGAGACTGACAGCTTGTGATGCTGGGCGCGAAACAACCGATCATCGGCGAATCCTCGCTAGTTACACAGACGTTAGCAGCCCGGGCCTGTAAACGCACCGAAGCCTGAGCCAGAAAACAGCCCCGTTATCGTGCCGCGTCAACGGAAAAGTGCAGAACGCGTCGGATCACGCTTCGGTTCGCACGGAGCGAGCGGATCCGAGGCTCTGGTACGCGGCGGCGGGATCGCTGAGGGCAGCTAAGTGTTAGCCACGCCGCTAACCGTCATCACTCACCGTGTGGCGCGCCTCTTTCTGACGAGAAGAACGAGAATCCTCCGGAGGATCCGCGATCATTCCCAGCCAGCCGCTTCCTCGAGAATCCCTCTCCAGAGCAGGTCCGATGCGGAGAAGCGTCGCGGAGAACAGAACAGATCGTCGCGTCTCTCTCGGTGAGCGTCGCGCGCTCCGCAGCGCAGCAGTCCCGCGTGCGTCCGTCAGTCACTCATCTTGCGCGCGCGCCCCCGCCGCCGCCTGGACAAAATGGCGCGCGCTGCAAAACCGCGCACGACACTCGCGCGCTAAACTCGTCCCGCGGCTTGGGTCAGCGTCGGCACGGCGCGCGGATCGGCGGTCGGTGTCTCGGTCGCAGTCGAGCGGCGTCAGTCGCGGCGTCAGTCGTCTGAAGGAAGGGAAGAGAGTCGGGAACAAAATGGAAGCCGAACGAGAGCGTTTCCATGACTACTGTCCATCACACGGCCAAGTTCCCGGATGAACTCGTGACGCAGGAGCAGTTCTCGGGTTGCCATGGAAACTGCCATTCAATTTGACGTGTCGTGGGGCGTGGCGAAAGCGACTGTACATGCGCGCGACCATAGACATATAAATACCTAGACGCCTCATTGGCCGCTTTGAGCCGTTGGCGTCCGCCATGTTAGTGAGGGCAAGACTACCTTAAAACAAATGAAAGTAAACGGGGGAGCTGCGGTTTTTACTGAATAAAAACACGATAACGTTCACATTTTTTAACCGATTTCAGAGGTTTGTGATCTACGTGCAGTTAAAAAAAACTTTGCCTCCAGTTATTTAGTTAGGTTTGGAAAATGATTAATTGAAAGCTCACATTTGTCTCACTTGTTGATTTCGTTGATTTTTTCGGTTTACAAATCTGTCAATGTAGTATAACAGTGACATATTCATGTAATGTAATTTGAATGTACATAAACAGATAAAATAAATAAACAGATTGTTTACCAACGGCAGCATTTTCGCTTTGGCTCATTAGCTCAGAATATAATTATTTTTTAAAGCGGTTTTCAACTATATTTCATATCGCGTTTATTTCCGCATTTGCTGCGATCCATCTCCAGCGACACAGCATGAAAAAAAAACACATTTAACGTTACAATGCTTGAATGCAGTTTTACCATCAAAAAAGGTATTTTGTAAGTCGCTTTGGACAAAGGCGCTAAATGAATAAATGTAAATGTAATGTAACCTCATATGTAGTTGTTTTATTGCTTTCTCTGTGTTCAATCCCAACATTTTTCTTTCTTTTTTTCTCTCTTTTCTTTTGTCTCAGGACAGAACACAGCTCATTCCCTTTGAAATACTGGGATAAAATCTAAATAATACATCTTTAAACACTAATAATTTACTATCATTGAGAAAATGTAATAAAACAAGTAAATAAAAATCAAAAAGTGACACACTTGTCGTCTGCTTTTCATTTTGCTAGCACTATAGCCTACAGATGAACTCCACAACAAATCATAACACATGTAACTGATGAGGCTATGGATCCAGTGAAGATGAACATATCACTGATACAGTGCACAGTAGAAATATAGTAAAATGATATGTTATATTAAAAAGTATATGTAGTACAACTGAAAGTAAAGTGAATATTATGAAAAGTGAGTACAACGGTACAATATAACATACCGGTATGTGATATAATAGATTTATAATAGCATAAAATTATATGTATAATATGAATAATACAATAATAAATAACTGAACAACAATAGGTTAATAATAGCAAGAAGAATATGTAATATCAAGGGTGGAATAATAGAGAATAGACAAAAATGAAGAATACATTAATAGTAAATTAAAGAGTAAAATAAAAAAAATTGAAATGTAATTTTAAAATACTATTTGTGTAATAATTATTAATTAAATTAAGACACAACTAATGACACAGCACAAAAAAATTGTGGACATGAGTTCCAAATTGTGTTTAATTAATGAGCTCCTTAAGTAGAATATATACATGTACACACACACACATACATACACACACACACATACATATATATATAATAGAAAATCCTCTGAATCAATCTCAGCTCAAGAAACACATTTTATTTCAGTTTACAGTTCTGTCTTTCTCTGGGAATAGAGTGGTTTAGTTGTGAAGACAAAACCTGACTAATAAAGATTAATTCCCATTTATTCAATTAATGAGTCAAATAATGTAAAAATCTTGAGGATGCTTGACATTTTGTTCTATATATTATTTTTCCATGTATGTTAAAGTGTTGGGCGCGTTACTGTAATGCAGTTACTTTTGACATACCCTCGGTTTTTGAATCTGTACCCACGAATTCATAATCTGCGCGCACACTTTCGCAATCTGTTCCCATGGATTTGTAAACTGTAGCCTACTCACGGATTCATGCAGCAAGTGTTAACTTACAGTTTTAATGAATATTATTATGTGGAATGGGTCTACAGCAAAGTGTCTTAAGTGATTCTCTGTATGTTTTTCTCATACAGGTGAAACATTGTTGAAAACATGCACCTGTCTCTACTGTGGAGTCACCGGCTTTCAGTCAGATCCTTAGCATGAGAACATTTAAACAGCATTTATATATATATATATATGTGTGTGTGTGTGTGTGCGTGTATGTTGTTTCTCGAAATTGATTCTGAATAATTCAGATTGCTTTCATTTATTTCTAAATGTTCTGTGTTATGTTGTCCATTGTTGATAGTTTTCATACTTAAGCTGTGAAAGGAACATTTTTAAGAGCTCAACACAACAGCTTTTATGATGCAGAAGCCACTTTAGTTTTTGATTCTGAATATATTATTCAGGGCCCGTATTCATAAAGATTCTAAGAATCCTCTCAGTAAACTCTTAATTTAGCTTAAAAACTTTTACGTAGGAGTCTTAGCTTAAAAGCGATTCAGGATCGATCTGAGAGCAACTCTGAGTAAGGAAAAGACAAAAACTTTCATCTTAGTGAGGAGGCGGGGTTGATCCTGTTGCTATGTATGACACAATCTTTTGAAGACTGTGATTGGTTGGTTGTCCAAGAAGGAAAGAAAAAGAGTAATTTTAAGTATAGGATGTACTCTAATTCTCACTTTGAATTTACGTAATTTATCCTATTTGACTGTTCTCTCTTACACACACACACACACACACACACACACATTATATGTGTGTATATAAATCATTTTTTTTATTTACCATGCTTTTAATTTCCTATAAGGTATTTGATTGGCTTAGAATTATAAAAAATGTTCCACTCTTTCCAGTCACAGTGATTGCTGTCCTATTTAAGTGGTGGTTTGAATGTTGGTTTTAATGCATCAAACATGGAATCAAAACCAAGAAGGGCGAGAAAGCCAAACTGGACAGAGGAACAGTGTTTACTGTTAGCCCAGTTAGTGGATAAACACAAGGCCATTCTTAAAGGAAAACTCGAGCCGGGTGTCACAGCACGGGACAAGAAGCAGACATGGGAGCGTATAGCACAAACTATTAACGGTTCATTGCCCCTGCTTGTGCGCATCTATAAGCCTGCTATATTCATAAATGCAGTTTTTTGAGCTTGCAAGCTGGGAATGTCCAGTGAAACTAAATGAAGTGCGACACAATAAGATGCTCTGAAAGTGCTGTAATTGTTTGTGATCACTGCTTACAGAAGGTTGTGACAGACCCAAATCATCATATTGCATTGTTGCATTTTCCCAGTTGCCAAATATCGTAATGTAGTGATTACTTTAATTTATATATTAAATTATAAATTATTATATAATCTATAGCGTCTTATTAACTCACTGTCATTCATTGTCTGCAACACATTTCTTCTTCTTCTCTTCTGCTAAGGAAACTCTTAAGCCTCTTAAAAGTCCTCGTCTGTGCTCCTAACAAGTTTGACCTTAACACCTCTTTTAAGGGTTAAGATGCTTTCTGAATTACTTTTTTCTTTACTAGGATTTTTTCTTTAATTTTAAGAGTAAACGCCCACATTTCTAAGAATTTTCTTAGAATTTTGTCACTAGGAGCTACTTTTTGAATTAAGACTCTTTATGAATACGGGCTCAGGTGTTTTCTTATTTATTTCAGAAATCCTTGTGATATACAATATTCAGTTTGTGCTGGTCTGACTTAATCAAAATAGTGTTTAAAAATTACTTTCTGTTTTACTTTGTGTTTGTATAGACCATAACGCATTAAAGCGCATTAATGGGAACATTAAAGAAAGTTCTTTAAAAAAAGTAACAAAAAAATTACTTTTAACAGTAATGCATTACTTTTTGGTGTAAGTAATCAACAAAGTAATTGAGTTACTTTCTGAATTAACTAGTAACCGTAACTAGATACTATTTCTTGTTAACTAGCACAACACTGATGTTAACACATATGAATGTTTGAGTGTGTGTGTGTGAGGTTTACCTTGAACAACCAAATCTCAAAGTACAGTTATGTTTATCACAGACCAGAATATGAGATGGTCCCCTCAAAAAAACGTTATATTAATCAAAATTAATGATCATTATAACAACATCACAATGAGTTTATCATGATATTGCAGCTGGACTCACAAGGAGTTCCTGTGTTTGTCATTTCTAGGCTATTAACATCATGTAGTTTATGTGTAAAGACACACGCAGTACATTATCAGCATTAAACCGCCTGTGCAAAGCTTCTTAAATGCAGTCTATAGTATTATAATATGAGCTGGTCATTCTGTGGATTGATTCAGGGCTGCTCTGGGTTTAGTACAAACACAACACTAGTCTGTGGAGGAACAGTCTCGTCTCTGAGAACAGCTTTCCTCAGCTTTCCTTAAGGCTGTCCTTGTCCTGTTTGCAACTGGCTAAAAGGGAAGAAAACAGAATACATAGAATCAGTTCAGTTTTATGAAAAGTGATGAAATCCTTATAATCAAGTGATGATAAACTTAATCGGTAACACTTTTGAATAACGGTCCTTTAGTTAATATTAGTTAACTACTTTAGTTAAGATGATCTATGCAAGAACAATCCTTCTACAGCATTTATTAATCTTAGTTGATGTTCATTTCAACATTTACTAATGCATTATTAAAATCAAAAGTTGTGCTAACAATGAAAAACTGTATTTTAATTAACTAACATGAACAAAGATTAATAAATACAGCAATAAATGTATTGTTCATTGTTTGTTCATGTTAATAAATGAATTAACTAAAGGACTAGTATTCTAAAGTGTAACCACTTCATCTTTGTAAATAAGTAACGGTAGTGAACCCCAAACTGGGGTGTGCGCAGACTGACCACCAGTGCGCAAGAGAATGTTTGTAATGGCGGGGAAAAAGATCGCTCTTTATTTTTTTAATGTATTTAACTGAGGTAAACTTTACATGCAAAAGTTTTATTAAGAAATAAAATTTCACATTTCACATTACGTTACTATAAATTACAATTGATTTAATTTCATTTTACAAGCACGTTTGTGTCACAATAGCCCCGCCCTGTTCTTCTAGTTCTTATTAGATGCTAACTGATAATTCGTTCATTTTTTCACTTACTACATTCAACAGAATGGACACCTGGGGCCGGATTCACAAAAATCTTCTTAAGAAATAAATTAAAATAATAAAACGTTCTCAAATATATGCTTAAGAACATCTTAATTTTTTTCTTAAGAAGAAAATAACAGCCGTTATCTGAATAAATACATGTTGCTGCTAAACTCACTCCTGTAGATTAGGGGAGAGTGGGGACAGTTGCAACATTGCTGATTTTTCCAATCAGGAATGAGCTGGAGTCATGACACTTCTACTGCACATGCTCAGTATGCCCTTCCTTCTTTCTGGAAGTTAACAGGCACATGTGAAACTACCTTATGGGAGATTTTCCAAATTCAAGGCAAAAAAGTAACTTTTTTTACAACTGGATTTTTTGTCATAATGTCTAAACTGATTAAGCATTGGTCTGTATAGTTTTATAGTTTGAATGTGCAGTTTCTTAGCTCTTAACAGACCTAGGAACAATGTGTTCAAGTTAATTTGTTAGGCTGGCATCACAGTTTTAAGATGGCTGCCAGGGGGTGGGACAGTTGCAACGCATTGTTGCAACTGTCCCTCATGGCAATAATAATGACAATTAGATACATTTTTTTATATAAAAGGCAAATGGAACACCAGGCAATGTGCAGAATGGCTTTAGCAGCACTGAAATGTGGCCTTATAACCAAGATAAATTCAAAGACAGTGACTTTGCACCATCTTTGGTGACAGACCAGCCGCCACCACCAGTCCTTCCAGAGCAAGCTGTGACATCTGCTCCTTTGGAAGTTTCTCCAGTGCACACAGGGACTTCTGCCTCTTCTGCAGTTCCTCCAGTGCAAGCTGGGAGTCCTACTTCTTCTGTAGTTCCTCCAGTGCAAGCTGAATTGTCATGCAAGTCTGTTAGACCTCACCCCAGAGCAGGACCACAGAAGATAACGAAAGCAAACGGTATAGGAAAAAATGCAAAATGGCCATCTTGACAGACACCCCCGGAAAGGGGGCTTTGGAGAGGGAGAAAGCAAAAGTTAAGAGAAAGCCAACAAAGTTTAGAGAAAACTGACAGAAAACACACTGGAAACAAGCCAACAAACCAAACCAAACCATTATGAAATTGTTAGGGCCTACATAAATCAGTTTGTGAGGTTGACAAAGGTGTTACATGGTTGTGTACTTGTTTTTTCTTTTTACTTTAATAAGTTAACTCTGTGAACTCTGGTCTCAAATAAACTAAAAAAGATAAATGATATTTCAGATAAACTGAAAAATGATGCCAAAGTATGAGTTTTATTACATCTAAATGACTGTTGCAACTGCCCCTCGGTACTGTTGCAACTGTCCCCACATATGGGGACAGTTGCAACATTTTTCAGGGTCGATTTAAGTAAAAAATACTTTCATATTATCACATGTACACATGTTGCAACAGTATGGGCAGGTAGGTGATATATATGGGTTTAATATATATATATATATTGTCTTTCTAATACAAACAGTCGCTGAGAAACTGAAGGAAATGTAAAAAGTGTTGCAACCGCCCCCACTCTCCCCTACCCTAATAATAATAATCATAAGCACGCAGAAGACTGTATATTTTTGTTGCGACTTTGAATGGCTCTCAGCTTCATGTTTTTAATGCGGCCTGTTTTCTAACAGTTACTTTTAAAATAGCCTGTCTTAAGCTGCAGCAATATGTTTCATTAATTTTTGTGTCGTGTTTTTGCGCTTTCATCTGAGTGAACGCTTCCGGTATTTTAGTCCGCGCTTCTACAGCAAATGCATCCTGCGCACTCATATGCTCCGAATATTGCCAAAGATGATGTATTAATAAGCTAAAATTAACCCTGACTGGTTTCAGGGTTGCTAATGAGTTTTGAAGTCAGCAAAAAGCAGCGTCACACACAGGCTAATCATGAGCGATCATGTTTACATTAACAGTCATCGCTGTCCCTTCAGAAAACTTGTGCACATCTCTAGTCCTCCTATGTATTATATGTAGCTGTTGCTGTAATGTTCAAATATAACAATTCATTTCAAATAACCCAATAAATTCATTAAATAATTATTATTATTTGGATTTAAGACAAGTCTGGGTCTGTCCCAAATTTAAGAAGATTTTCTTCAACAATCTTAAGAAAAGATAAGAATATTCTTAAGATGCATTTTTTGGGAAAACAAAATATCCTTAACTTTTTTCTAAAGTTAAAAAATAAGAAGAAAATGTAAGTTGAGAAGAAATTTCTTCTTAAGAATGTTTCGTGAATCCAGGTTAAAAACGGGCACTTTAAAGAAATTAAATATTTATATGTATGTATTTATATTTATAATGTATTTATAACAGTTTTTTATGTTTTCTAATCTACAGTGGATATATGTATTTGGTTATTGCAAATAAA
>NC_039252.1:16422890-16440390 GCF_003368295.1 Carassius auratus
TCTAGAGATGCTCAGAGAAGTCTTGAGGAAACAAAAACACCAACAACAACTCCGTTAATAACGCACAAGATTTCTCTCATTTTGCTCATGCATCTCAGATGTTTCTTCTGAGAAAATGGTCCTAGTAATCTCACAATATCTCATTTAGAGCAACCAGACGGTTTAAAGTAAATCTAAAATCTAAAATAACAAAAAAACGGACTTGAATATAACCTAAAAACACCTTTATTCGAACTATATTGATATAAGGCACTTGATATAATAGAAATGGCAAAAGCAGCTTCACAGATAAATCAGAGTTAGTGTCACAAAATCAATTTCAGGGATCAGTAGTTTCAAGTTTTTACTTAATTGTGATTTCTAGACCTGGGGAAGTCATAGAGAATATATATTTTCTTTTCATATAAAATCATTTTATAATCACAAGCCAGTGTTATTTTAGTATAACTGAGATAGTAATCTTTTTTTTCTTGATTCATTTTATTTTATTTGAATAGTATTTACTTCAAATTTAAATATTTTTGTATAAGTTTTATAAATTTTGCATGGTTTTAGTTTTAATTTAATTTAATTTAATAGGTTTTCATATTTTAATTTCTTTTTTTTTAATTTCAGTGGTATTTATTTTATGAAGTTAAACTAAATGATATTGAGAAATATTGAAAAATATGATTCTATTTTTGTATTTCCTTTTTTATTTAATTTTGTTGTGTTGAATTCTATTTAATTTCAAATAATTTTAGTTAACTATAATAATCCTCAGAATAGTCTCAGAATTTTTTTTTTTGTAATATATTCGGTCATTTTGTTTTCTTCATTAAATGTATCTTGATTTAAGGAAGTTTAGATATTTGTACTGAAAAAACTAATTAATTAAGAATTATTTTTTGTAGAGTATTCGTCCTTTAACCTGAAGCTGGCAGGTGGAAGCCCTGAGTAATTGCGCTTTTCTTTCACATCATTTCTCCCCTCCTCAAAACTGAAATGGTTTGACCTGCTGAAGTAAACAGGCATTAATCAAAGGCGGATGGGGAATTATCAGGAGGGCAGCCCACGGCGTTTGAAGGGGAGCGCGGAGCAGCGGGCCGAAAAGATGGATGCGGTCGAGGCTGTGGGCTTTACTGTCCTTGGGGAGCTGGTCACTGTGTCCACCTTGCAAAAGTGTGTCAAGGACAGCGAGCAGAGAACTAGTGCTGGATCTGTCATGCCGACTTCAAAATGCAACGAATGAAGATCACAGATCAGGACAAAACAACCAATCTCCCCAAGGAGAACGGGACGATCTCGGACATCGTTCAGTGTTTCCAAAGGCAATGCTTGCATGCAAAAATGCAAAAAAAACTTCCTGGGAAACTGGAGTAAAATATCAGTAATATAAATTACAATGTAGCTCTTTGCACATGCAGATAAATCTAATAACAAAAGCTGTTGTGTTATCTTGCATTTGGATCCCTGATGTTTAGGTTTGCGATCATGGGAGTAAAGGAAAGTAATGACTAAATTGTTTTGATGATATAATAATATCTGAGATGGTGTGTGATGAGACTGTCCCATTATCCAATCCCGTCTATTATCGATGGTTAATCACATGATCTGTTGAGGCCTGCGTTGGTCATCCAGGAAATTTGTTCGGTAAATGAGTTTCCATGTGCTTGTATTAATCTTGTCATTTTCACCCAGTGTTTTTTATGTAATATGCCAAAATATACGTAGATGGAAACATTGGAAGGAATCTCTAACGAAAGGAAAATATATTTACCAATATATTTCTTAAAATATATTGTGATATATTGTAATATATTATTTTCCCTTTTTATTTCTAATATTTTGAATACATTTAATAATATATTGATGACACATATATTATATAATATATTGCAAAATATACAAATGATTGCCGCTTTCAATATATTGCAATATATTGGAAAAAAATAAATATATATAAGAATATATGCCTAATATATTACATGATATTTTCCAATATACTGCAATATATTTTTGTTTCATGAGGGGTTGCTTCTACAATCCCTGAGGAGAAATAAAAACACACAAATTCAGTCAATATCTCTCTTAAAAATAGATGCTCTTCATTGGCACTGATGGGTTTTTTAAAGAATCTTTAACATGCAATGATTTTTTTAAATAAAAAATAAATAATCCCATCACAAATATCTGTTCTGACACATCTTACCTGCGACTTTAGCCAAGATGGATTATGGGTAAAAATCCATTACTCTGTTGGAGGTTCAGATTCACGGTGAAGGCGATTAATCAGTCCTCTATAAGCATATCACATTTACCAACCCAAGACTGCTGACTTTCAACTGTGCATTCGATTGACACGAATATATGAAGATAATCACACATGACGCAGATGTTTGTACGGTCGCAGATACTAAAGCCACCTTCTGTCAGCTAGAAACAAGAGGTCACACGTGTCCTTAACCTTTAGTGGAGCTCTAAAAGGTATTGATGGTTTAAAAGGCTTTGAGAAGCTGATCAATATGGAGATTCATTCAGTGGGTCATTAGAGCGTCCCTGTAGTCGTATTACAGCTCTTAAAGAACACCCAGCGCTGTTTTTAGGAGAGCAGACGTATAAAACAGCAGTAAAACCTCTGTTTGTGAGCGCAGGCCTTTGTTTAAGCTTGTCAGATTGCTCTGCGGGAGAATAAACCGTGCTGATTGCAATCAGACAAAGATCTGAATAAAAAGTGATTGCTTATTTATTTCCGTGTGCAGTTTCTCGAAGCGTGTGTGCATGTCCGAAATGTTTGTTTTCCCCGCTCTGGACGGCAAATGCAATGCTGCTGACTCTCGTGCATGATTGGGAATAACAAATACTGTCATTTTTGGATCTTAATGACATGCACGAGTAAGGTTTCATCTGAGAATTGAAATGCGTGCATCAGAAGCGTCAAACAAAAGCCAGATTTGGAGCGCCTTGGCATGACTGATGAGCCAATCATGGAGAAATTGTTCATTTGTTAATTGTTAATTGCACAAGCCTGATTCAAGACTGTAGGTAGATGTGAAGACATGTGTCATCAAATCAACAAACGAAGAAATGAAATAATCGACCTGCCTGAAAGACTGAAATCAGCTCTGTGCTGGCCAATCAGAACACATCTTCAGCTCTTTACATTAAACACCAGTCAAAAGCTGAATTTATAATCTGAACATCCTAATTTGGCATTCCCGGACAAAAATGGCTGGCCTTTTAAAATAACTTTTTATAAATACTGGATTCAATCTTTTTGTCAACTTGTTTTCTTTCAGTTTGTGCAGGGATTTGCCTTTATTATTATTATTATTATTATTATTATTATTATTATTATTATTTGGAACAAATTGATTGTAGGCCTCATTGATCTTAACTTATGCACCTCAGTTTTTTTAAAATAAAAAATACATTATTTATTTTTTTATTTATTTTTGCTGAAAAGCCAATGTGCATGAGTTCAGATCAATCAATCTGTTTCTAAAAAAGAAATACAAAACCTGTGCTATTAAAAGAATACAAGATAACAAAGATTGCATCCTATATTTGATGATAATATAGCATAATATATTTATGATTTTTTTTTTTTTTTTGGCTTGGCAACACAAAGGTGTAACAAAATAGGGGAGAAGTAAAAAAAAAAATTAAAAGAAAAGATTCTGTGGATGTTAAATAATAAAAAATGCATCTTATTTCTCCATAGGAACTGCATGGAAAACATAATTCAGTATATATTTCCATATGTAACTGCATGCAACATTTGGGATATGGAATTCATCAGATTATGAGAAGCATTATTTGAGGTCCATTTTTACTCAAATCTTCACTCAGAAACTCATATTGAAGAGGCGTATGGTCAACCAATTCAAATAATAGAATACAAAACCTGGGCTTTTTGACAAAGACACAATCCAAAATTTGGTTATAATATAGCATACTGAGAACTAGAGTATCAATGTGGGGGAAAAAACATTGTATATATATAGTATATATACATATATGACACTGACATAATAATCAATTCTGTTAAAATGTGATACTTGCATTGTGCCTTGAGATGCTTATGGGAAAACCTTGAAACCTTCAAGAATGAAGCACAGTGAGCTGTAGACATTTTCTGTGCTGAGTTTGGATGAAAAATGGATTCAAACACATTTAAATGAGCCAAGCTGAGCAGAGAGACACTCGAATGAATCAAATTATACCTTAATAGTTCATAAATGCACACAAGAGGGACAGACGACGTGTAAAGCTTTGTAAATGTAGTCCAGACTGCAGAGACACCAGCGCTCTCCGTTCTCTTCATCTCGCTGCTTCTCTGTGGAACCTGAACCAGCTCTGTTAGATCGGTGTGTGTTTCAATATCGTCAGGCCGTGACATTACAAGCAGAGGAATATTGGTAGATCTGAGGTCTGGGTAACCGGAGAGGAAAGCAAATCCCACCTTATGATTAATGAGCAGGATGTCAGGACTTTCTCCTAATGATGATTTATGGAGATTTCTGAAGAATGCCATCGCTCTGTCATCCCGAGATCTGTCTTCAAGCGCGGTGTTTGAAATGTGTACAGACAAATTATGCACGAGTACTGTTGTGTTTCAGTGCAGCACATCTATGATTATGTTAGTGAGGCTGTTAACCTTGATTTCCATTCCATCATTCTGAACACAAACGTCTTGAAATAATAAACCCATTGTGAAGAATGGCATTCTGGCACACGGCCTTATACAACTGGAATTTGCATTATACAGCCAAGATCTAACAGAAAATCACCCATATACTCAGCATATTTTGTTCCTTTAATTTTTCAGAGAATAGATCTTGAATTTTTTTTTTTTTTTTTGAGAAAATATTCCAGTGGCCTTAATTTTTTATTCAAATGAAAGACTGATAAACCCTGAAGTAATTACAAAATAAATAAATAAATACGGTTATTTATTCTGGTAGCGCTGCTTGCTGAAAAGCTACTGTAGATATCGTAGAAACTTCATTTTCTGTAAAAGTTGTATCGTAAAACGCTATACAAGTAAAATTGAATTGAATTAGTGCAAATGTTCAGAGAAAATATTAGTAATAAAAAAAGGAATAATTTATATATATATTTTTTTTTAATTGTGAAATATTTTTTATTAATTTTTTTATGGCAGTGTAACTCCAAACTGCTTTACTTTGAAAGCAAAATCATGTAAAAAAAAAAAAAAAAACTGTTTTCAAGTATTATTTTTTTTTAAAATAAAGTAAAAATGTAAGATAAAATTTTACAATACAATTATTTTACAATTACGTTTATTTATTATATATATATATATATATAGGCAGCACAAAGAGGAAAGCAGACACAACATGCTTTAAGCGATCAATAAGCCTCGCTCTCTTTCCCAGCGTTCCCGGCCTGATCACGTGCTGCTCCTGAAGTAAGGATGGGATTATTTTCAAGTAACTCTAGAGCGCTGCCCATCAGCCTCATCTGATAACACGGGACGTTTCCCAGGGAAGTGACCCCAGGGCAGACCTGATGCATTTCAACACGTTCTCTTCATCAGTGTATCTGACATGTGATCTCACAAACACACACACACACACACACACACACACACATGGACAAACACACACACACACCAACATCAGGAGCAAACACTGTTACTGCACTCTCTCTACAAAATAAGCAGCATAAGTGTGAAAGAAGAACCAGATCCAAATCCGTCTGATTTACAGCACTGTGAGCTTCAGATGATGAAGAAGATGAGGAATTACTGCATTGAAAAAAAACATATATATATATATATATATATATATATATATTGGTGTAGGATTGGCTTTAAAACCATTTTAACTCAGTAACTGCTAGATCATTTTACAAATAATTACATAATAATAATAACTGCCAATAAGAAATGCCACTAAAAGTGAAATTTCACAATACAAACTTCTTGTAAAACACCTTTTTTTATTTGCACACACTAAGATTATTTATTTTTAAAATTATTTATTTTAAACTTCAAAAAGTGTTTGTGAGAGGGAAATAATGAAATAAATAAAATAAAAAAAACTTTTATGCAAAAATATATAACAGTATATTTACAAACCGGTATTTATGCATCATGTTAGTATTTATATACCACCTTGATGCTCATTTACATTTTGAAGTAGTATTTTTGCAGGAAATATGACCATTACAGTTATGTCTACACAAATTTATAATATTAAATAAATTATGTCTACACAAATATATCATATTAAATAAATAAATATATACTTTTAAATAAATGTAATTTATTTTCTTAATTTTCTCTGTGTGTGTATGAAACAGTTTGGAAGGTTTAATTTGTGTTTTAAGTTTAATTTGTTTTTTTAAAGAAAACAAAAGGAAATAGTAATAATTTTAAATAGTTTAAAAGAACAGTTTGACATTTTTATATATTTTAATATGTAAATTATTCCCGTAATGACATTAAATATTGTCAAAAAGAAAAATATTATAAAAATATAAAAAATATGACTGTATTTCTGATCAAATAAATACAACCTCAGTGAGCAGAAATGGTTTGTCTTTCAAAAACAAACCATTTATAAAAATCCCAATTATTCCAAACTTTTATAAATGTTTTACATGAAAGCCAGTTTTCCACAACAGAACACAAAATAAAAGGTAATTGCAACTTTTTATCTCACAAATCTGACTTTCTTCTTGCAGTTTCTATCTTGGCTTTTTTATGAATTTGATTGGAAATTGTGTTTCCATGAAAATAATCAAAATAATGAATGGCTCTAAAATGAGTTTTCACGTCAAGTGTAATTCCTCGTGATGTTTGAGGGTTATCTGACCCGAACAGTTTTGGGGCCAGCAGTGACCTGTTTATCTCATTAAGAGATGTTCACCTCAGGGCAACTAAATGCAAAGCAAGCAGGAAAAATGAAAATGAAAACTATTCTCTCCTTCAACCGTCTCGAGAGAGTCTCATATCCTCCAGACATCAGTCGACGAGAACAGCAACAAATTAGCAGCACGTTCCTCACATACAAACCTGCAAAACCACACACAAACGTCTACGAATAACTGGAAGGATGAAGGATGGACGTCAGGCCTTGAAAACAGTGTGTAAACAAGAGCAACAACAAGCAGGAAAAATCACTCTGTCCCGGAAACCTATTTTCACTAAAGCAAGAGCCAAATGATTGAGATAAAGTACCGCAGTAAACACCCAATAAAATCCACCCAGAGACCAGCTAATGTAGATTACAGAAAGTGTTTTCTTCCCAACAGAAACAGCAGGGATCGATGTCTTCCGATCGCCCAAGGAGCTCACGCCAGACAGACACCAGACCACAGAAACAACAGAGCCACTAATTCTGCTTTTGTTCTCCGTGAATCCAGACTGTCCTCTGAACCTCCTGCTGAGAGCGGGTGGAAACGTGCACGGGACGGGAGATATCAGGAACCCCTGTGCTGTTTCTGCCCCGGGTGACGGCAGCGCTCCAGGGGTTTCTTTAAGACCCACAGAGACCCCTGTACTCCACCAGTAAAGAACAACTGTGAAAATCACAGAAACACACCGTAGAGTCTCTTCTGCACATCAAGACTGCATTTATTAAATCTAAAATACAGTAAAAGCAGTAAAATTGTGAAATATTTTTTACTTTTTAAAAAACTGTTTTCTGTGTGAATCTGTGTTAAAGTGTAATTTATTTCTGTGATGCTCCGCTGTATTTTCAGCATCATTCCTCCAGTCTTCAGTGTCACATGATCTTCAGAAATCAGAATAATATGATGATTTACTGCTCGAGAAAGATTTCTGATTATCATCAATAATGAAAACGATCCAAAGATTTAAAAAAAATTATAATAATTTGTAACATCATACACTATATAATTCAAAAGTCAGTATAATCTTTTTTTTTTTGCATTAAATTGTTTAAAAGTGATGATAAAGACATTTATAACGTCACAAAAGGTTTCTGTTTCAGATAAATGCTTTTAAAAATGTTATTCATCAAAGAGATCTGAAATAATAATATGATATGTTTTTGAGCAGCACATCAGAATATCAAAACAACATTAAATGCTTGTTGATGTGTGTACAAGTACAAACATGCATCTAATGGTCTGCATAGTGATATTCAATAACAATGGTTCCTGGGTTTTCTGTCTATTGTCAATCAAACTGATAGTCCCGCCCCTAACACATGTGATTGGTTGATTTGGAAGTTGACATGGCAGGTCATACAAACTAAATTGTGTGTACAAAATACCATAGCATTGTATAATGACGACAGAGTATTGTATGATTCAGTTTATAGCACCTTCATAAATTGAAGAAAAACACAACAATGCAAAAACACACCCAGTGCACATTCATTTTGTAGATTTATGCATTTTTCTAATGAACCCTTTTACCCCAGACTCAACCCACAAGTAATGAACAACTGCACAAAATTTCCTACAAATGACAAAACTGTGCAAGAAGGATGCAAAGTATGCAAAAAAACAATGAAAAGGTCAATGATAAAGTCAACAATGTGTTTTCATCCTACTGTCAATCAAACCCATAATCCCACCCCAAACTCGTCTGATTGGTTGATTCAGAAGTTTAAACAAACGCATCGATGTAATGCTGCTCATACAATGTGCATTAATTATGTTAAATGTCAAAGCCTGTAATTTGAATGTAATTTTGTAACAAATGCATATTGATTAAATTTTTGTTTGGGGTGGAAATGCATTTTAAGTTTATTAAGGGCTTCTTTATTTTACCTGTTCCCTACTTCTCAAGAGATTTTAGAGCTACAAAATACACGAACAAAGACATTATGTTAACAGATTTAATATATTAGCTAAATTCCACTTGATTGTGAAAAGGAGTGTAGAAATATTGTACTATACTAATAATAAACAATGCTGTGTTGAACAGAGCTCGGGAGGAAATGCAACTAGAATGTTCCGTCCAATAATGGATTTAACTTATTTATTTGACTCTTTCTGGTGGTGAAATACAAAAGTCTCTAATTTGTGCACAGTTTGAGCATGTGTGTGTATCTTCTGAAGTTTGCAGTCATTTTTCTCCATGTCTGTAAGCGTGTGAATGGTTTTCTGTGACTGCGCTTCTCTAAGCCTGCAAACGGAAAAGCTGCTTGAGAGATTGAACGCGGGTGGAGGGTTGGAGAGTTGATTATATTTAAAGAGAAAAATGTTTATTTCAGCCATGCATCATTAAATACAGCCGCTAACAGCAGTGGGATTTCTATCCACAACTCAGATGGAAACAATTGAAGTCGTGTATGATGGTGGACTCCATCAATAAACAGCACACAGACTCGTACCCCTGCTGTTCTCAGTCCATAATTATTACTGTTCAGATGGAAACTGTACAAAAGAGTTGCTCCTGTCTAACTACAGTGACCTAGTTTCACTCGAATCACAGAATCGTGGATCTGACAATACAAGTATTTCACTAAATATTTGGACTCATTTCTAGCAAAGTGGAATTAAAAATGTAATGGAGAGCAACTCAATCCTGTGATGTGGAGCGACTCCTCGCTGTCCCAAACCTCTCGGTGACGACGGGCAGAAGTCATCGTGTAGCTACAATGCAAATATTGTTCATCTCGGTTTCTTTGACATTGTTGGCACACTTAAGAGCAGACATTCGATCTCCTGCGAAGCAGAAGGGTTCAACCTCGTGAAGAGGGGCGCGTCTCTACACTTCCAGAATTACAGAGAGCCCGGCCCCGGGGTGAGATAGATTGGGTTCCTGTTAAATTCAAAACCGCATTTATTACAGTGAAAACACTTTTCTTAGCACATCTGCTCACTTAACATTAGTTATAGCGCCCCTCCTTCACACTGCTATTATGAGGCTTTAAATTCCCAATTCCAGGAGTCAGATGTGAACAATAGATGCGTTTATTTTAGAGAGATAAGTGTGGTGAGGTGTATGGAACGCCATGAAGGTCAAAAATGTGAATTTTAACACAAACAACAAGGAACCAATGTGCAAACAATGTCTAAACAATGCATAAAATACGCTGACAACACGCAAGCAATGCACAATTATAACAATTAATAAACTATGTACAAAAATTGTGTTTACAATACACAAACAACATGTAAACAACACACAAACAAGTTGCAATGTGTAAATGTGTAAACAACGTGCAAACAATTAATAAACTATGTACAAAAATAGTGTTTACAATACATAAACAGCATGTAAACAACACACAAACAATACACAAACAATGTACAATTGTTTATATGCTTAAACAACATGCAAACAATCAATAAAACAATGCATGAAAATAGTGTTTACATAAACAGACAACAAGTAAACAACACGTAAACAACACACTGACTACATGCAAACAATTCAAGCAACATGCAAACAACACATTGACAATATGCAAAGAAAAAGTAAATAACAGATATAAAACACATCGACGAAGCGCAAACAATACACAATAATGGAAACAATGCATAAATTAAATATTAGCACATAAACAATATGCAAGCAACATGTTGAGAATGCACAAACAATATATTAATAAAATGTAAACAACGTGTAAATAACACTGACAATGTGTAAACGGTGCAGAGTTTTCACATATTTATGAGTTAAAATGAACATGTTTTTTGACCTTTCTGGTGTTCCATAGAGAAACAGATCTTTGTACTACATTGTTACATCTTAGAACAGTTCTATTTAACTTGCATCTAGTTAAATAATATTGTTCTAATCTTTCACACTGCTCCTGAAATGAGATGATATTGTTTTCTGGTTTGCTGTACATTTCTCAGCCCTTGTGTTTCTATCTTCATCCAGAGCTTCAGTCTCAGGAGCTTCCAGATGGAATCAGTGTAATTGACGTGGAGCAAAAGCTGATTTGGCGTCTCCAGGGAGGAGTGCTTGAGGCCGGAGGTTAACGTCTGGTTTCAAACGGGTCCTGTGAAGTGGAGGAGGGGGTTTGGAGAACAGCCCTCAGGTGAGATCTGTGGGGAGCGACTCAAGCCTCAGAAACCACAGAGAGGGAAATACTCACTTCAAGATTTGTAATGTTCTTGGAGAAGTCTCTTTTGCTTACTGAGACTGCATTTATTTGATCAAAAAAATATGAAATATTATTCTAATGTAAAACATCTGTTTCCTGTGTGAATCTGTGTTAAAGTGTAATTTATTTCTGTGATGCTCCGCTGTATTTTCAGCATCATTCCTCCAGTCTTCAGTGTCACATGATCTTCACAAATCATTTAATACACTATAAATGTGTCATAGTTTAGCATCACTTTTGATCCATTTAAAGCATACTTCATGAATAAAAGTATTAGTTTCGGTCAAAAAAGGAGAAGAAGAGCAAAAGAAAAAAAACATACAGACTCCAAACTTTTGAACTGTGGTGTATATATTGTTACCACACTCCAAAAAATATGTTCTTAGTATTTGTGTCTTGTTTTCTAGTTGAGATGTCTAAACATTCTTGACTCAAGATGCATTTAGTGTACAAGAACAAAGATTAAAGATATTATGTCTTGTTTTCTAAAAATAATTATCAACATTTTATCTTAAAACAAGCAAAAATATCTGACAGTGGGGTAAAAGAAAACGAATCTTAATTCAGTAAACAAGATTATTTTTCTCGCCCCATTAGCAGATATTTTGTCTAAGGAAAAACTAACAAAATGTTGATATTTTTTTTACACATAACAAGACAAACTTTTACTGTGTTCAACATTGCTAATAATCTTCATGTTTCTCGAGCAGTAAATCATCATATTATTCTGATTTCTGAAGATCATGTGACACTGAAGACTGGAGGAATGATGCTGAAAATACAGCGGAGCATCACAGAAATAAATTACACTTTAACACAGATTCACACAGAAAACAGTTCATTTAAACTGTAATAATATTTCACTATTTTTACTGTATTTTGGCTCAAATAAATGCAGTCGTGGTGAGCAGAAGAGACTTCATGAGCGGTGTGGAGGTGCAGCAGTAATCCAGAGATCTGGTGAATCGTCTCGCAGGAGAACAGTAGCTGCCGAACACTATAATTACGCAGCACTTCAAGCAGTGACGATTGTCAGTTCAGTGGGATTTCTCTAATGATTCATTAGCTAAAGAACAAACCCGGCCTGAACCTGCACGTCCAGCTCGTTCTGTCAGCGGTTGGGACTTGCCCTGTAAGTCATTTGATGTAATTTTGTGGTAATCCTAGAAGGCTGAACGGAGCATTTTTCTCTTGTGGTTAAAGGTGTAATGGTCCCATCAGTCTGAAAGCACTCAATTTTCATTCCTTCTCTGAACACCTGGAGTGTGTCTTTGAGAAGGGCATCACTTGTGTGAACAATGGGGAGTGTGTCGACAACCTTTCAGAGAGACGCCATATTTCTATCTGTTTCAGAGCAACACACACATTCGGAGGAGCTGAAGAACAACACCACAAGCTGCTTGGAAAGACTCCAAACTCCTGACAGGGTCACAGATATGAGAAAGAGAAACAATCATATAAATACTGAGCATTACATATGTTGGATTTCAAGGGGCTCTTAAAATCACAACCTATTTCTGTTTTTTTCCACTGCCATTGTGATGTTTGGGATCAGTAAAGTTTGTCATGATTTGTAAAGACGTCTCTTCTGCTCACTGAGGCTGCATTTATTTGATCCAAAATACAGAAAAACAGTGACATTGTGAAACATTATTGGAATTTAACAATAATGGGGTTTTATTTTAATATACTGCACTTCAAAATGTTTGGGTGTGTGTGTATTTCTGTGATTAAAGCTGAATTTCCAGCATCATTATTCTATATATAATATTATATATATATATATATATATATATATATATATATATATATATATATATATATATATATATATATATATATATATATATATTATATATTTATATATTTATAAAACTTAATAATTTGATTAAATACATATTTTAAAGATACTTAATAAAATAAAGTAGTTAATAAATCATTTTAATATTTTTTAAAATAATTTACATACTTTTACATGCATTATAACATATGCACATGTACATGTATTGCTATTCATTTACATTTTTTAATACATTTATTGCTATTTATTTACATTTTTTAATACATTTATTGCTATTTTTATATTTATTGATTTTATGCATATATTTGTATGTTACATAGTTTTTTTAATATTAAAATTTTAATAATACTTTTAACTATACCTTACATATATATGTAACATATGTATATTACATACATTTATTTATATTTATTTTTATATTCAGTTTCATTCAGATTATAAAATATATATAGTGTAATTATTTTATCTAAAATATATAATTAAAAAGTGTGTGCATGTACATATGTATGTGTATTATATTTATGTATTTTATTCATGCACGTGCACAAACATACACACATACACACACACAAAAAGTTTAAAAGTTGTATTTTGACATTTCCATGTTTTTTTATATATATATCTATTCTGGTTTTTAAATTCACTGAAATCTTTGTGAATCCTGATAATAACGTGACACATTTCAAGTAAATCAGTTTTTTTTTTTAAAGAATGCTGAGCATGAGTTATAGGAGTTAATATAGGTTATAGGTTTCACAGCACTTCAAAGTGTGTGTGATGAGTGCGGAGGGCACACACTGATCCTGGCTCTGTAAACAACATTAAAACTGAATCACTTCCCAGACAAGGATGTCACTTCGGAAACAAGAGCGGAAACACCCCAAGAAAACACGCTTGATCAAAGAAAATATTTACTTTGTCTACACAGGCAGCTGCCTATTGAGGGAAATTAACACCCTACATTGACCTACATTCACTTTAATAAACAAAACATACTCATATGTCAAAAATATTGATATCTACATAGATTCTAGAACTATTTGTTAGTGAATTAAATATATTTTTTTATGAAAGAACTTCATTTGAACAACTTTAAAGGTGATTTTCTCAATATTTAGATTTCTTTGCTCCCTCAGATTCCAGATTTTCAAATATTGTCCTCCGAACAAACCACACATCGATGGAGAGATGATCTATTCAGCTTCAGATGATGTAGAAATCTCAATTTTGTAAAATTTACCTTTCTGACTGGTTTTGTGCTCCATACAGTATATCTTCATTTTACTTAATTTAGTTTTTTAGTTATTTTCATTACTATTGTTTAAATGTCGTTGCTATTATTATAATTTTTTTACTATTTTAGTATGAAGTAAAACAAAAGTATTTTTATTATATATATATTAGGGGTGTAACGGTTCACAAAATTCGTTCGATACGATACACCGATGTCACGGTTCGGTTCGGTAAGGTACATTTTAGATACAGCAAAATGTAAAAACATCTCAACTTTTCAGAATGCCGCAAGCGCACCGCGGGTCATGTGACAAGAACTAACCAATCAGCTTCATCCTTTCCCATAACAACGTTGAAAGCTCAGCCAAGATGAAGGAACAGCTGATCATAGCTATTTTTTGCAATTTTGAAATAAATTTAGAAGCAGAGCTAGCCTACTGCAAGCGATTTTTAGAGCTGCAAATCCATTTATCCTTTGCTGAAATTTCCGTGTCTTCATGAGCCCCTTTCACACTGACCCGCAATATTTCCGGAACATTGCAAGGTCGCCTACTGTGTGAAAGCAACCACGTCCCGGGATTGATTACCGAATTGAACCCTGGTCGGGGACCTAGTAACATTGCGGTAATCGATCCGGAACGAGCGCTGTGTGAACAAAAGCCAGATCTAATTCCGTGTTGAAGTGATGAAGGAAGATCAACGTTCACGACGAAAACATATGTGCAAACTGTAATGAAGCAGAGATCAGTTAGTTCCACACTTTCCGCGCTGACGCCGAGATCGTTTGCTTGCTTCAGTGAAAGTATAACGTGCCAAGCGTTGTTGACTCGTACATTACACGTCACGCACTGATGTCACGTGTCGTTACGGGATCTTCAAGGGTTGTGTGTGAAAGCACGCACATATACCGGGTCATCACTGGCAGTGTGAAAGTGCCAAATCTAGCGACCAGGGAACAATTGCAGGAACACTTTACCCCTGTATTTGCCGGAATGGCAGTGTGAAAGGGGCTATAGAGAGAGCAGGTCATTGTAGCTTAGCAAAGACAGACGCCTCATGAGCGCTTCTGCCCGAGCGCTTTGGAAAGCAGGAGAAAGACGCGCCTAGCGTTTTCCACAAGTTTTTAGGCGCGATATGTGAACGGCCCCTAAGGCGCTCGCTCACTCAGCACGCGCTGAAGACTCGTTGCAAAATGTCTAATGCATTTAACAGACCAGAAATATAAGATCCTAAAATAACCAACAGGTCTGGTGTTTGGGTGCAATTTGGATTCCCTGTAAGCTATAATGGTGATGATAGAATGAATGGTAAATAGTAAGGTCTCATATCCGCTGCTATAATGTAAATGTAACGTAAATGTAGGTTACCAATTACCGCGGACATACAGTTGTTTTTTTATCCACCACTCTCTTGCCATCACCAAGGCTTACAGGGAATCCAAAGTGCACCCAAACACCAGACCTGTTGGTTATTGGAGGATCTTTTATTTCTGGTCTCAGCGCGTACTGAGTGAGCGAGCGCCTGACTGAGTAGCAGGGGTGGTTCTAGGGTGAGTGGAGATCTGGGACTTAGCCCAGAAAATTCCATGTATGTGACTTTTTTATTTTAATAAATCAGAAAGATTTACCTTGTTTAAAATATACAAAAACAATAAAAACAAATTTAAAACATTTTATTTAAAGTATTGAGGAAAATACATTTGCTTTTTGCAAACAAAAATTAAGAATTGCAAAACAAATGAAACAGCGCGAAAGCAATGATTTTGCAATACATATTTTCCGTGGTCACATCTATTAATTTATTTGCAACGCTGCTTTTATTTTGTGTGTCAGTCTAGTTTGAGCTTGCGATACCATTTTTCCTTTGCGCTTCACTTTTCTGCACGTCTCTCTTTGTGGCACTGTTTTGACGCGGGGGCGGAGTCAATGGACGGGTGCATGTACAACATGCCTCCATGGAAGTGACGTCATCGGCCCTAGACGCAGCTCACTGATCCAGGTCCTGTCATGATGAGCTGAGACTTTCGAGTGGATCGTTTATTTTTATTCAGTATCATTAAAACATTCATGTTTTCGTTTTATTTACTTTATTCACAAATGTATTAGCAGCGTTTGCTCAAGTTAAAGAAGTTGTTAACATGAACATCTGCTCTTTATTTCTCTCAATGTGCACACTTTTATAGCATTATGTGTATTGGGATCGCAAATCATTTGAGTCAGTTCGGGAGTTCGTAGCGGGATCGCGAATCATTTGAGTCAGTTTGGGGATCGCGAATCATTTGAGTCAGTTCGGGAGTTCGTAGCGGGATCGCGAATCACTTGAGTCAGTTCGGGAGTTCGTAGCGGGATCGCGAATCACTTGAGTCAGTTCGGGAGTTCGTAGCGGGATCGCGAATCATTTGAGTCAGTTTGGGGATCGCGAATCATTTGAGTCAGTTCGGGAGTTCGTAGCGGGATCGCGAATCACTTGAGTCAGTTCGGGAGTTCGTAGCGGGATCGCGAATCATTTGAGTCAGTTTGGGGATCGCGAATCATTTGAGTCAGTTCGGGAGTTCGTAACGGGATCGCAAATCATTTGAGTCAGTTCGGGAGTTCGTAGTGGGATCGCGAATCACTTGAGTCAGTTCGGGAGTTCGTAGCGGGATCGCGAATCATTTGAGTCAGTTTGGGGATCGCGAATCATTTGAGTCAGTTCGGGAGTTCGTAGCGGGATCGCGAATCACTTGAGTCAGTTCGGGAGTTCGTAGCGGGATCGCGAATCATTTGAGTCAGTTCGGGAGTTCGTAGCGGGATCGCAAATCATTTGAGTCAGTTTGGGGATCGCGAATCATTTGAGTCAGTTCGGGAGTTCGTAGCGGGATCGCGAATCACTTGAGTCAGTTCGGGATTTTGGAGCAGGATCGCGAATCTTTTGAGTCAGTTTGGGGATCGCAAATCATTTGAATCAGTTTGGGAGTTCGGAGCGGTGTGTGTGTGTGTGTGTGTGTGTGTCCTAAAGACTGTGCTGCGCAACCGTTAACTGTTAGATGTTCAAAATGTAATGTTGAATCAGACACAATTTAAAACCGACAAAGAAATATAATGCTAAAAGTAACAGATACCTGAAGCTGTTGTATCTTGATGTTTAAGTGTTTTTGCACGGGGGGGGGGGGGCTTTGGGGGGGTTGAAGAAGAAGAAGATGAATTTGGCAATATCCATTTTAATTTTCAAATAAATTGATCTAGTAAAATAGCCAACAAACCGCTTGCCTCAAAAAGATCTAATTTCATTGGCTGGATCGTACAGACGCTCATCGATGGTTGGTCAGTTTACATGTCAGTCAGAAGCACTAGAATCAGTGGGCGGTTTTCGTCGGGTGTGAATGACAACGTGTAACTTACTTGGGTAAATTTACCGACACTGTGGACATGAGAGTCCAGAGATA